>NC_089876.1:53343333-53644166 GCF_040182565.1 Anser cygnoides
ATAGCCCAATTTAAACCATGCAATTTAAAAATGTGCCATACTGACCTACTCTAAAAATTAGCCATTACAGAGTGAAGTCTTTAACTACCAACTCAACATGCTTTGAGTCAGTTTGAGGTGGACTACCCATGAGAGGTAAAATTTCAGTTAAGAAAGGTTGCTATACTCTGGTTCAAGCATGGATTAATTCAGCAATATCCACAGCCTGTGTTATCAAGAAGTCAGACTAAATCACAGAGGTCCCCTTTGACCTTATAATATAAAAATTTGTATTACGAAACTTCTTGAACATTAATTTCATTTTAAGCCTTTTTTCTTGTTTATGACGTCAGCCCAAACCTTTGCATGTGGGCTCCTGAAGACATTCCTGCTAGTATTCCTTACTATTTATGCATATATATTGAACATTATCAGTATTAAAATAACAAGCTTCCTAAATTCAGATTTAATGTAGTAGGACAGACTAGGGATCCAGCTATATCTATTCACTGCCTGACAACAAGTAGATATACAAGCGAAGGACAGTATAAGAAGCAAAGAAACACTTTGACAGCTCTGTGGAAATACCTTCTCAGCTTAGAACAATCTGTAGCTTCTGAACTCTCTAATGCTGAGATGGTATCTTTGTGCCTAGGAGCCTAGAACAGGTCATATTTTTTTAAGCATATCTACTGAATTCTCGCTCAAAATGACCTGTTTCTATTTGTTGGTTTGTTATAACAACATGATATAAAATACAAACAAATCCTTACACTCTGATAATCAAGTATGGAATCCCACACATTTTCTTCTTTCAGTAAATCAGTCAGAGAGGAAGAAAAATAAGCCTACATTTTCCACAAAACTTTTTTTTCCAGAAAAATCTTATTGATATTTTAGAGCTCCTGTAAATAATAGTCAGAACTCTCATTTATTCATGAGCTGATGTAACACCAGCACCAGTTTTCTGTACAAATTAATGTGTACCAATAAATATAAATACCGTTACTTGATGATTGCAGCCAATTATGAAGGGAAAAAACCTTTTTTCAAGAATATTACAAAGAAAGAATGAAAATAGCGACTGTGGAAACAGTATTTCTATTCTTCAGCATGTTATTTCTCCTATTTATCTTAACCGCTTTTCCACAAGTCTTAAGACACCTACTATGCTCATAAGGAGTTTTAAAGAAGTATTTTAACCCACCAAAACTTTACTACACAAGTTCCACGTTATTAATTGTGACAGTATCAATGTAGTATTGATCTAAGTGTGTCTCATAGAAAAGTTGACATTTTATGCTTGTCCTCAGAGATCAGAAAATGTAACAAGTGGATAATATAAAGCAGTACAAAATAATAAAGAATATGTATATATGCACATAGAAAATAAATACCACTTGAGAATCATTTATTTAAATGATGAGATCTGGAAGGAAATTGCACATATACATGAGAAACAGACAAACAAGGATCAAAATAGGAATTATTGAACAATGAGAAGCTGACATAAAAACCTGCTAGGACATCAAAGCAGGAAAATTTAAATTATGAAAGGTCTTAAAGAGGAAAAAGAACCTACAGTACAATGCAGTGGAAGGGGGACATAGAGGAGGATTTTGAAACGGATATGAAGATGAGAACACAGAAATGTTTCCTAAATCATCATCATCTTATTATTGGTCCTTTAAAATGCAAGTGAAAAGACCAGGAAGAATGGTAAAGGACAATATCACAGTAGTAAACATTCCTAAGGAAAAATGTAGACACGAGATTTTCCTTCCGTTGGACATGAATCATACAGACAAAATATTTTTGTACCATTTTTGTAGAACATAAGGCATCACCATGCAGCTTTTTCCAACTAATTTGCAAACCCATTATTTTGATCATTTTTTTAAATTGTTAATTAAATTTTAAATTTAGAGCTTACATACATTTGACAGACTAGTGAAAAGCAACTTTAACACAGACCACCAATAGCAACTTGAAGGATATGAAGCAAGTAGAAAATATGACCAAAAAAAGACTGTTCTGCTACTTATTCTGTCAGCATCCTACCTTTCACCATGGAAGAACTGGTAGGTTTTTCAAAGACTAATCATTTTATACATTTTGTACTTGCAGCCATTTTATTTTTCCAACTCTGACTGAAATTCTTCATGTCCTTCCTGAGAATTTGTGCATTCCATGTTGTCTTATACACTAGCCACAACCACTTCTGTTATTATCTATCTACTCTCTAACACCAATTTAACAGTCTGTTCACAAATTATGTAAGATCACCGAAAGAAAAACAGTACTCACTTGTATGAATTACCTAACCAGAAAAGCTGAAGGATCTCCCATGAGAGTGAAAAAAAAAAAAAAAAGCCACACTGCTAAGAGCATCCCAAGGTACCTGTTAAACCTAAATATGTTTGTTTACCTCCTGAAACTAGTAATGCCTGCAGAATCTGATTATTCTATACAGTGAACAACATATTAGGGAAAAGTTAAGGCTTGCTCATGGGACTGATTCAAATATAAGCAATGTACTGAGCTTTCTTATGGAAAAAAACACACAGGACAGTAGCATGCAACCTAACCATGGACATGAGCTGATGACTGGCCTTTTTGCAGAAACAACCCGAGGACAGCAGTATTGAACAGTATTTCGCAGAGTGCACTTCAGCTCTTCATTAAGAAATTAAGAACTTGCATGCATTTTCCAAATAAATGGCTAGCCACCACTCCAGGTCATGATGGTAATGCACGCCATTCCTGCTATGAAGTGTCTGAATACAGCATTCCTTTCTGCACAAACATCCCTTTATCGATTTCCATATTTTCTGTGTCAGAGGTTTTCTTGAACAAACACATCTGAACTGAAGCTTCTTTAACTTTTACCTTCACATATTTTTTTTCTCTCTTTTTTTTTTAATGGACAATTTTTTTTATTTATTTTTTGCTGTATCAGGTAGCCTGAAACCTAATTCCCCTCCCCATAGAAACCCAGGAAATAGACCAACTTCCCAAATGGGAACAACATGGAGTCAGCTCAGTGCTCCTTGAGGGGTCTAGGCCAACAGGCAGCCTTCCGCCTGCTTGCAGCTGTCTGGAGAAATTATCAACTAGACTACCACGAAAGACCTACTTCCAAGCCCCTTATCGTTGTGCTTTACTGCACTTATTTAGCAAATGCATTCTGGCATTTTTCACTCACATGGAGACAGATGGAATTCAAATAACATCACTTTCTGAAATTAAATGAAAACACTACCTTCTCCCCCGAATAATCTTTCTATTCATCTTTATCCAAAATTTTTATTTATGAAATTTTATTCCATCATCATACATCGAGAAGCTATTTTTCCACATCACCAACACTATTATTAGTCAAATACCAATTCCTAGACTGCATTTGACTTTTACCTTTGTATTTTGAAACAAAGGAGCAGATTGTAATTGGAACTTAGGCAAACATTGCCCTTATTTGACATTACTGTTCTTGCTAAGCATCATCCTGGAGGACAGGTGATAGCTTAGAAACCTAAATTCAGCTTTGCAGTTAAGGTTTCAGAAAAAATATAAACCATCAGAAGCATCAGGTTTTGCAAAACCTGAACAGATCCTAAGCACAGCTGCATCTACTTTAATTTATGAAACAAACTCAGTAGTTCCGTATTGCCGTTTTTGTTTGGGAAATTAATCAAAACTGTGACACTCAAATTGTCATTAGATGACAACATTGATATTATCACATTCAAATATAGCATGAATTAGACTATGATTTTTTACTCAAAACTAACGATCTGTTTTCAAGCATAATATAAAATATTCACTTTCTGCATATTTTTCTGTTTTAAAGTGTGGGCAGGCAAAACAGCCAAAAAGAAAAGTTTTCATAAAAGGCTTAATCTTATTCTTCTGAGTTATTATTGCTACATAAGTATTTAAAATTAGCTCACATAATCTAATACTATTGGAGTGTTGTACTTCAGTACAAACACTCCTATTTGGTACTGGAGGAGATGCTAATAAAAAAACCCTGACACAGTAGGTACATAAAATCTTATTTTCCCATTGATGAAAATGTCACATTCATTGATGGATACAGCAGCATAAACTGACAATGAACTTAAAAATCTACAACGATGAGCATTCAAGATACGGAAGAAAATACTTTCCTACATTTCTGAAAGATTGGTTGCAAATAAAACTAGGGGACACGGATTAATACAATGATGTTTCCTCGTTATTCACATTAACTTTGAAGAACAAGAGCTGTCATTCTTTTCTACTGACATTTTGATTGAAAAGTGATTTCTCTTACCTAGTCTTTCGTTTTTCAATTCTGGATGTTCGTATTTTTCTAGTTGTTAAGAGTGCTGAATGACTTGCAACAATTCAAATAGGTTTTAGATTTTGAGTGTGTTTACTAAGTGTTAAACCACATCAAAGTGTCAAATTTGCGGTTCTAAGAAATTTATATTCTACCCCAAGCTGCATTCTATTTTGAAAAAATCTGTTTATTTCTTGTTTTTTGTTAAGAGATAAACGAGTCATGAAATGAATTGTACAGTTTCTGTACTCCCTGCATTTACTTTTGTCACTGTGCAAGAACTTGACTGACTCACTTTTAATGCAAATGTGTTGAAATTCCATCAGTCAAGTCTAGTAATTTAGATAATATTAATCAGGACTTGCTCTAATAAAGCTAAAAAGCTTTTTTGTTGTTGTTTGTTTTAGCAGTTTTCCCTCATAGAAAACATTTTTTTCAATGTTTTGCATAATTTATTTTTCACTTGCAGAGAAAGTAATTATTTCACAGTGCCATGTGTCTACAGATAAAGACATAATGGTCTGTGAGTCAGTTAACAAATTATACTTTTAATGCAATCACTATTAAAATATTTCTCAAAATGTTTTCAGTCCTAGCTTTTATTACTATCACAAATATAATAAAATAAAGTGATCTAAAAGAATAGACTGGCAATCACTGCAATGATTAAAATATTCCTCCAGGTAAAAAGTTGCCCTCAAATACAGTCATTTAGATTTTTTCATGGACTTCAACATACCTGAAGTTTTACTCTGTGACCTCACAGTACAAGAAACATTTTAACTATCAGACATACATATTACAGAATAAACAGAACAGGCTGTCCTTGTTTTAAAGTTAATGACTTCAGACATTAAAATCTCCAGTAAATGCAGCTACTGTCTGACATTAAAAAGCAACAACACAAACAAAATTAGTGGACTGACATGCACAGGGCAAAGATGCAACTGCCATTATGACAAAAACAGGTAACAGTTACAGGGTTGCAAAATATAACTAAAAATACCATACTGGAATACCTAAAAAATATGAATTACTTCAGTTTTTAGTGTCTTTAGTGGTTTAATTGTTTACATCAACTGTCTGCATATTTTCAAGGACAATAGTTATATAATCTCAGAAAACAAACATTTCAAAAATTCATATAGTTTTTGGTATATCTCACTGCTCTTCACTACAGCAAGCGTTTCAGTTCAGTATATGCTGGGAAAAAAAAAACCACTTATCTGATCCGAAGTATCCCTTTGGGTATATTTATTTCTCTAGATTTCCCACACTGTGCTATCGGGAATTTGAAAATGCGTATAAGTGTTCATGCCTACTCTAAAAGGGTTTGTTGAAGATACATTTTCTTAGTAGATGGAATTTGTCTGAAAATTTCAACAGTGAAATACATTTTGTGACTATCATTTTAACTTAAATTGTGTGTTTTTAATAGGAAATCTCCATTTTGCAAACTTTTATAGAAATGTAAACTGAGTTGTGAGCTAATAGTTAGCCCAAGTGGCAGCCCTAGGGAAGGATTTTTTTCTGACTTGGCTAAGTTAAGTGATTTATTTAGAAGAAGCACCAGGAAAATGCTGTACTGTCTGAATTGAAGGGTCAGTTAACTGCAAGGAGACAGAAATTAATAGCCAGGGGCAAAAACATCTTAAATCAGCTTTTGAAAGCTTCTTAAACTGAAGACAGAGTTGGACTGAATAAGTTGAAACATTTATGTTTTTGTGTGTGTTTTATTATTATAACTATTATGTTTATTTTTAAGTTGTATGGAATTTTCTATCTCCAAGTATAGAGACCTTTAAATCAGCGTATAAAAATGATTACACATATCTATCCTTTTGAAAAAAAAAAAAAGAACTTTCTATACTGTTTGAAAACTTTTTTTTAAAAAAAAAAAAGTTCCCATCTCACCAGGGCATTCAGGAATTGAACACCTGACTTAACGCTTAGTATGGTTACACATTTCTCCTGTGACCTGAAGCAGGTATTTCCCATCCCACTTCTACTGTGAAAATACTTCCTTCCATCTTTGTTTCATTTATTTAAATAAAATCTCTTCAGTACAAGAAGTCCATCTTACCATGTGTCCATAGCATACCTAGCAGAAAAAGACAAACACTATTCCAAGCCTCTGTATCTTTATGTAATGAAAACTACAATAACTATTGTTGTAGCTGTAGATTCTGTTCTTACTCACTTATTTCTATATAGAAGATAAATAGTTTTCGATGTGAAATCCTAAAAGACGAGGGAAACTTTCTCAAGCACTACCTCTCACTGCAAGTTGTCATATCAGATTTGAGAAATCCAGGAATATACAGAGCATTTTATCTAACAGTCTGTTCGATGTAAAGTTCGATGGTTTACTTGCTTAACAGCCTATATTCTCCAAATTTCTAGCTATGCTCATTTGGTTTTCAGAGGCAGGTATTAGGGACAGTGCAAAAATTACTATTTCTCAGACTTGATGTCTTTCATTTTGTAGTTAAGTGTCGTTTGTGATTGACTGCGTGACTCACAGTACTAACAAGAAAATGCAGTGACTGCCTCCAAGTACTTTCATTCCAATTTCATTTGATGAAAATACGTATCAAATAGCTAAGTAAAAATCACTTGTTCAGCTGCTGAGGTCATGAACTTTCCCAAACTAAGCACACAGATCTTATTCTAGATTATTCTAGATCTAAGATTATTTATATCTCAGGTTATTTTAGAATCATCAACGGTACCATTACTTTAAAAATACTATCAAGTAACTGCAGGAGTTTTCTTTTCGAAGATGAAATACACCATAGGCACAACCTTACTGATAGCCCAACTGTACTCACCTCAACATACGAGATCGGAAATATTCCTATCTTGTCAGCCAGCATTCCTTCTGCCCAGTTTTCATCCACTCGGCGTATTACAGTCAGAACATCATCCTGTGTGAACATGCAGTGATTATGTCTCCCAGCTCTAATTAAGCTTCTAATTAAATTTCCCTCCGTAATGCACGGGTAATCAGAGAAGGCAGTACGTGGACAAGTACCACAGAGAAGGCACTCTGTAACACAAAAATGCTGCTCTTGGGTTTGAAGTTAATTTTGTTGGAAGTCAGCTAACTGTCCACAGCCGACCTTAGCCATTTGACTTTGTCCTTCATAACAGACTTCCTGTCACATTCAGCCTGTTGTACTCTTATCAGCCCCACTTTTAAGTCCTGTCATTAATCAACAGAACCTCAACTTTTTTACGTCTCAGCTGACTCATTACCCAAACTTCCCTAGGTGTTGCTCTTCAACTTAAATACATAAGAACACTGATAAGTGGTATGACTTCTTTCAGATACAGATTGAACTTTCGATTTTAGATACGATTTTGAGAACATTACATTAAAAAAGTTTCATATGCATATTAAACATTGCTATACTGAGATGCACATTTACTTTACAGGTAAGTTAAAGCATGTGGAAACAGATGCCCACTCAAGCATGACTGTATATCAAAAAAAAAAAAAAACAGTCAACAATCTAACCAAAACATGCAAGCCAATGCCAATGAACTAGGTGTGGTAAAAAAACATTGCCTGTTGATATATGCACTTGTCCTAACTTCAGGAAAAGAGATAAAACTTGTCACTTTTAAAATTTTACCCATCCTTTCCATTTTTAATAAGTACAAAAATGTGATCAGCTCACATTTATCTTGTAGCATTTTTGTGCTATTTCATAAACTAAAGAATCACAAACCAAAAAAGGAACAGCTCCAATACTTATTAAAACTCAGTATCATTTTGTGCTTTGCAAGATAGAAAATTAATTACAACAATGTAAGAAGAAATGTCATGTTTTCCAAAAGGCAATTAACTATATTACAGAACAACAAAATTCAGTAGTACTTTGTATTTAGTATCTGGAGCCTAAAAATGTCACTTACTAAACACAAAGCTAAAAATTAGCATCAATGCTGACAATTTTAAATGAGCATTTCTTTAGAGGATGGAACACTTAATTCATAACATAGGTTATTTCTCAGAAATTAAGACTGCCATTCCTGTAATTATGAAAAACTGTATTCTCAAAAATAAAACCTCAGAGAAATTGTATGTAATTCATAAAGAAAAAGAAGGCAAACCTAATCTACAAATGAGAAATACATACAGAATTATCTGCCCTTTTCATATTTGTATAGATCCATTAAAAACACAGACGAGACTACTGAAGTCTTATTATTTCTTATCCAAGTGAATGAAATTATTAAAAGAAAATACTAATTTTATTCAGTTTTTACCTTTGCAAATGGTAAACAGTCTTTATCTGCTTCCTTGTCTTTTACTTCAAAGTCATAAAGTGCTTTGCACTGAGGCGGAGGTTGAGGTAAAGGTTTAATAATCTGAACAAAGTTGGTAGGAAAAAAGCCATGGATGCCATTGACTTCTCCATGATACCAATTTTCATCCACCTGTCGACGCAAAATGATGATGTCTCCTTTACTGAACTTAAGATCTCCAGGTTCTTTTCCCTCATAGCTGTACAACGCTTTGGCACACGGTAACTGAGGTACACCCTGAAGAAAAATAAAAAAAATGGCTAGAATTAGGTAAGCATTACTAAATTGAAGCTATATTGCCTTCTTTGGGGGACTATGCATGCAAACAGATGTATAAAATTTCTTAGTAAAATTATACATAATAAAATTATTACACTGTAGCAATTCTACTGTTTTTACCTAAACATATAGGAAGAGCTTCAGTTCTATACAGTCTTAATTATCATTTTCCTCTAAATTTCATTATTTCCAGTAATGCTGCAACATTGAGACACCAAAGAAGCAAAATAAAAAGCATTATATTTTAACCCTTACATACAAATTCACTAAGCTTATCAGTTCAATATTAAAAATAAACAAAACAACAAAAACATTACTGGGAAAAAAAATCAGACTACTGAAAAGTATTCTGACCACTCGAGAGAGCCAACAGAAGAATTCTGCAAGAAAATGCAGCATTAGAATAACAAATTTCCTGTACGACCTTTGGGGCATGTTTTCTGCCTGTCTTGCTTGCTTATTAATGATGAGCATGAGGACATAAGGGAGGTGTTTTCCAGCCTGAAAAACAAATCTCGCTTGATTAAAGGTGAGAGATTTCATCCTGGAACAACCCCTTTTATTTATTTATTCTTCAAACATGGCAAAAAGAATTACTGAATAAAACCAGTTGAAGGTTTGTATCCTTGGGTTTTCTTCCGATTTCTCTATAGTAACTTAAAACTGTTGGTCATTAGTGCTGCTCTTGAATGCATGTCAGAAGCATTACAAAATACTAGTGTCATCCTTCCTTAAAGAGTGAGCCTCTACAACTCCAGTATTAGGGCTTCTTCAAAACTCTTCTCTCTCCAAATTTAAGCATTTAGAGGGGAGCTCAACCCTTTAATGATGTAAACAGCAGTAACTTCCCTTACCAAGACAGTTTTTCCATACTAAAGACAGCATTTATATTCAACTACAGCACAGCATTTTACACCTTTAATGCAATCCCATACAGACAAGATAAACTGTAATGAATTTCAACGTTGGCAGTATTATTCACCATGGTCTACACCACGATACATCTCTCCTCTTAAGTTTCCTACCACAACAGATTGTAAATTGAAGTTGAACACACAATATCTCAAGAGGTACACAACGCAAGAAAATTCTCAGAAGGAATTACCACTTAAGAGTCTGTGTCATTAGTCAGAAGGCAGAATACTTCATAATTTATTTCGTATTTACCACTTAAAATTCTGTCTTTCAATATAATCCCATTTTTCTTGGTACCTTTAATTTTTGTGCATGACTTTATAATCATAATAATTTAATGAACAAGTAAATAATATCTTAAAGATTAGCCTATTTAATAGTTTTCTTTCTATACCAAAAAGTCAAAGGATAATCATATTCATATATATATGTACACACACAAAGGTACAGATGAGTATGATTTACATATGAACACAGGCCAACCACAGCTCATTCTAGAGCAGCCAGGATGGGCACTAAAACATATTATTATACACACAGTTGTTCACAAAATCTGGTGATCTTCAGACTGATGCAAACAGTATTTTTCTTCATAATCACACTTAAAATGGTATTGGTGCACATTATAAACAGCAATGGTACACTTAATGAACCCAGACAAAGAAAAAGACTAAGACATCAAACAAAGAATTTGTAGGCTCTGACTGACCAAAGGGGAAATTTGGGGCCACAAAAGAAGCATGCCTCTATATAACAGAGGAAGCACTGCTTGCTTATCCATTTCCTCCCCAATTAAAAACAAACAAACAAAAAACAACAAGAACCCTACTGCACTTCAGTGATTACGATCCAAAGAACTACTTGGTAGAAAGAGGGCTCCGAGCAGTTACAGCTATGACAAGATAATTTCCTTTCTCTCTTGTGCCAAGGTTATCACCAGAGCTGTCCAGGACGCTCACCCGGTGGTCCCCAGAGAAAGCCACCTGTGTCCCTGTACCAGGGAAGAACTGAAAGACTGGCTCTGTGTATGAAATATGGACAGAAAAAATCCCTTTTCGGAGACACAAGCAAAACCAAAACAAGAAGACAGGAGTGTGAGTGGAACACACCCTGTCAAAGATCTGCACTTGTTCTCAGCCAGCCAGTCAAAGGATCTCAGCCAGGCTACCAACAATTAAGGAGAAAGGGTTAAATGACTTGGGAGAGAAAGCAGGTGAATGCCTTTTCCTTCTGCAGCAGGCAAAGGATAAGGGGGGGAAGGCTGGGGTGGGTTACGGCCCACCACCGTGCCCTGTATGTGCATGGCCTACCCGGGCACCCCTCAGGGGCCTGGTGGTCGCAGCTCTCGGCCGCCACGCTCAGCGGCCTCCCCTCTGCCCCTCTGACTGCTCACCAGGAGGGCAGGCCACAAAGATAATGCTGAGCCAGAGTTTACAGTTCACTCCCCGTCTCTCACTTGGCTAAACATGAAAGGAAGGCTTTGGAAGAAAAACTTTGCAGTCTACCCTGAGGTTTACAGCCGCCATTTAGCCTGGGGCTCTTTGAGGAAGCAACCAAAGAACAGACAAAAAAAACATTTAGGAAATGAAAATTTAAAACCCAGAAGGACATCATGCAAAACAGGTTTCTTAAAATTATTTCCTCAGTTGTCCTTATGCAATAACAAATATTCAGATTCCTAATGCTACTGCTTAAATGCAAACTGTTAAATTCAGTTTTAGCTAAGGAATGGATATACATCCAAAGACTCCTTTACAGAAAATAACATGCAGTGACATCAAAACCAACAGCTTAACAAGAATATCAAAAAGAGCATATGCATCCATTTATATATGAGGCTGGGATTTCTTAGATTTCCCCGTATTTCTTCTCCCCATCCAGATATTTTGTCTTAGAAACCTACAGAACTCCTGTGCAGTTCTCTTTGGATTTATACTTTCTCTTTAGTCACCTTATTTCTAACTTTACTTTTACTTTTTAAGGAACAACTGTACATACGTTTCATGAGCTTAAGCCAAGAGAAACTTATGCCTGCACAGAAACACGAGATCTGATTTCCTTTTAAAAAGAAGTTTCTGTGGCAGAGGCCCAAGTGTAAATATGCTTACACTGGCATAAAACAGTGCTCATTGCGTAACTTATTTCACTTGGAGAACCAGGGCAAGCTGAAGGAGCAAAAAATACCACCTCCCCTCCTGCTGCCACCAAGGAAACGAATTCAGCAGGTAGCAGGGCAGCCGCCTCCTGGCCTCGTTCCAGCCTCCCACCGTGGTGCTGCCGCTGGGCTCCGCACTCCTCCAGGCACGTCGTCCCACCCCGCTCCGGCCGCCGCGCTGGGACGTGGCCTGGGTTCTCCTGTCAGCCGGCTGAATTCACCCATGTTATCTACACAGCTTTCAGCTATTTGAGATTCCCAGACACTGAGTGTCTTCAAGGGAGCAGGCAGGCTTTTTACTGAGTACTAGACAGACAAAAAAAGCTTTCTGAAACTGCCTAGATGCAAAACCATAGCCTATCAGCCTCCAAAAACGCTGGCCTGCTCAGACAGCTCAGCAGCAGCTTTTATGCCCAGCTTTCCGTAATAACCTCTGCCTTTCCTCAGAGAAAGTCTAAAACTGGGAGTTACTATCATTTTGATCCGTGTTATAAAAGGATCTTCAAAAATCATCAATTATTTGCAATTCTATTACAGGTCAAGACAGAAAAATGATTTTTCTTCTATTTTTACTTGCTTTTCCATGGAGTTCCTCAACCGAACTAAGTCACATTAATAACCAGCACAAGATGAGAAATCAATGATTCCTGAAATGCTTCAATTACACAGCAATTCTAAGTACAATAACTTCAGGGCTATCGAGGTGCCTTTATCAGTATAACATTTTTTGCCTTAAGAACCAGTATTGTAAGACACACTTGGTTGCCAGTACAAACTGCTTTTACATGAGAAAGGTGTTTGTTAATATGCTGCAGTAACTATACCAGCCAGCTTGTTGGCAAGGTTTGGCAAGGCAGGTTTGGGTTGGGCGAGTTCTCTGCATGTACTTTCTGCATTATGTGCAGGCATACCCAAGATTTCATCTTCCAACTCCTATTCAAAAAAAACCTTTTCAATGACAATATATTGTCCTTTTTAATCTTCTTGTTCATTCTCCTTCATCTTGTTGCTCTTCTGACTCAGATCTTTCACCTTTTTTTTTTTAATATGCATTTTTCTTCTTAACTTGTTTGGCCTTTGCCAAGCTGCTCAGTCCTATCTGCAGATCACCCCATGTCATACCTACAGTTTTTTCATGTCTCTTTCATCTAGCTGGCTCCAACACCTGTTTCTGAGTCTTAATTTAAAGCCACCTGATCTGTCTGGTTTGCAGGGCTAATTTCTTTGTTTCTGCCTCCTTTGTTCTTTCTGTAGCTGCGCTTAAATTTTCATGTATTGTAGGACAAAGCTGATGCAAACACTTTGCTGAAAACTTTCTTAAATTGCTTACATTGTTTCCTTCAGTAGGATTTCCTTCTAAGCAAAGGAAACATGCTCCCTTTTTAAAGTCATACATGTACTGCTGTCACCTGAACAAATCAGGTACTCAGTTTTACAGAGCACACCAACCTAGAGGTTTAATATTTTAAACTAAATCTCCCCATTTCTTTTTGTGTTCTAGAACATGAAGCATCTCCATAACCCAAGAAGAATGTTAAAAGCTGCTCCTTGCTTTTTTTTTTTTTTTGGCTAATCTAAAGAATGATGCAAACAAGGTTAGATGTGCTCCAAGAGGCTGAAGTGTAGTACTATTAACCTGCACCCAACACTAAATTAATAATGGAATCAATTTCACATACTTTCACCATCACAGCTTTCTTGGAAGATTGCAAAGGTCATGAGTACAAATGTAATGATTTCTATTTATAGAGCTTCTGAGGTACCTGCCATATGAATGATAAAAATGTGAGATTACTTCTATGAGGAGGCTCTATCAGGTTGCCAGCATGCTGTAGTAACCATAAAAACAAACCTTTGGCATCACATGATGTAAATTATTATTGCTCTCCTGAGTATACTGAGACACTATCTGACAGTTCACTTTTTTCTATGACAGCTCCTTAGATTAGGGAAGTAGGTGATGTTAATGTCAGTAAGTATATCCATTTCTACTAGCTTCTAATGACATAGCTGTACTAGATATCGTTGTTCTCAGCATACCTACAATATTACCACATGTTTGACTTAATACAGTAAAAAGATTTGTAGTTGTTTTAAAATGGCATGTTTAAGTACAGTTAGCTGTGACTTGGTGCAGTTTTTAATTTTAGTAAAAATTTGCTATTTTAAATAAATAACATTAAGAGAACATTAGCTGGCCAGGTTACCCCTGAAATCCACCCATTGTGCAATTTATCAGCGACCTACATAACAATTTTGAAGCAAGATTACTTTTTTTACCCCAGTACCCTTTTTTTTTTTTTCATAAAGTACAATTACGTCAACATATTTGTTATACTTTTCAAAAAGCTAAACAACTGCAATCAGGAAAAAAAACGATTCTTGGTAAATGAAGGAACTGAACAATATTTGTACAATTATTTAATTTAACAATCAAGTTAAAATCTATTTTGTAGACTTGCAAAGCTTCACTGCTACTAGCTAGCTATCAGAGAATACAGTAATTTTTTCCTGTACTAATGTGTATACCTGCTAATTAACAGCAATACTACCTCTAGACGTAATAGCATGTGACATACCAGAATACTATTAAAGTAAAAGGATTTCAACTTCCAAGTTTCAGCCAGCTAACAGCCTGGAGTTGCGAGTACTCCTAGAGCCCTTTGACTACCCAACTCTTTTAAGGCCTTTATCAGTTAACTTTGCTCTTGGCAAATTTCGGCAGAACTTCACAAGACTGGCTCAGGAAACCCCTGCATTTTGTAATAGGAGGGTTGATATCTCTCCTCACTTAATTTTTATATGTTGTTTTGAGGTAAATTACCAGTGGCCAGCTCAAAGTGACAGAGTTGGTTTATGAAAGTCATTTTTGCTTCATCTGCCTTAACTGCTTTTAGCATACATAGAAGAAAACATTTTGGCATTTTTTATTGTTTGATGTCAAGAAATAAATACAAGGTTGTTTAATGTAAGTATGAGAAACTGTCTCCCACAAAGGTGTTTTGAAATTAAAAGCTGGAATACAGGAGAATGAAAGGAATTTAAAAATGTTGCCTTAGGGCCGAAACAATCAGACTAATAACATGGAAGGTTAGAAAGGGACATTTACAAAGCTTCCCAAAGGCACTTAGCCTAGTTATTTTCTGTGCAATACCTGTGTTTTTGAAAACTTCTAAAATGAAGAAAATCAGCGTCTTCAGAATGCCACCTTCTCTCCTTCTCCTATCAGGAACACAATGTTCTCAGCTACTTACTTTTCCATGGTTTGCTAAATAAAGTTTTAAACACTTTCCACTAAACTAAGCTCTCAAAATAAACAAATAAAAAAAATAGGAAAAAAGGAGAAGGAAGAAAAGAATTATGCTCTGTATAATGGATGTCCCCAAACATTTTAACTATATGCACTCAACAGGTTAAAGATTGCTTTTTCTGGGGGGGGGGGGGGGGGGGGGGGTGGGGGGGAAGTACAAGGAAACCAGACTGTATACAAGTCAAACTCAGGAAAACTAAGGTAACTTTCAAGATCCAAGAAAGAATTTGGGTCTGCATTCTTACCGATTGTGAAGAGGAATGCCAAAGCATATCAGACAATTTCATTCCAAGTCTTTAAAATTTTTTGATTCATTGTTTACTACAAAACCATTTTGTTTTGAAAAAATAGATCCTTGCAAGAATCCAAACAAAACTTTAAAGGATACACTAAGTAGCACTAAGATGTTTATATAATTTGTTCTTCTCAAAAGCAAAGACTCGCTTTAAAGATCTGCTCTTACAGCTACTATACCAACCCTGTTGGTTAGTCTGAAAACGCTGCTAGTCCCATGGGTTTTCTCTTGGTATGTTATGACTGACTGCTGTTTGATGTCTCCATAAAACTGCTAATTTTTCTTGTCCCAATGCCATTTCAGAGTATAGCAGTGTGGATTTCCTAATCTGTTTAGGGACCTCAAATTGTTATGCAGTATAATTTTATTCCATTTCACTTAAACTCTTCCACCAACATATTTTTCAATGCATTCTGTTCTTATGTAATATCATCTACGGCTTCTAATACCAGAAAACTGCATCCCTCAAGAAGAATAAAGGAGGAGGACACTCGGCTGTCTTGGCAAGCCTGCATACAGAGGAGCAGTACAACTGGAAGACTGCATAGCAGGACTTACCAGTCCTACTGCAAACTGCCGCTGAACAGCTGTATATCCCTGAAGAGGTCTCAGCGTGGGGTAGGATTTTTAAAATGTATTTAGTGCTCCCCAGCCATATCCAATTTGTCAAAACTAAAACCGCTGGGGACTTCCCAAGTTACACTGGTATGTGTCAACGCTAAGTGCTTTGGAAAGTTTCGCTGTTTCTACTTTCTCAACATACACTTATAAAAGTGCAAGAAACTTTACCTCACAGGTATTAACTTTATGAAGAACAAGTTAGGAAAATGGTCCTTTTTAAAAAACTGTCAGGAACATCTACTCCGTGTAGATGCAATAGATTACAGATACAAAGTTGTGAAGTTTGACTTTCATTTTTCCTGCCAGCTTGAGAAAAGTCACTTATCTTTGCAATCATAAGGCACAGCTTTTTTTTTTTTATTTTTGAGGAAGAAAACTGAATCAGAAAGATGTATAGAAAAGAAGCAAATAAAAAAATATCACATAGGATAATGTTCATGTAGGTCAAGAGTCTGTCAAAGAACTGGGAAAAAGACTTGAAAGACTTATAAAGAGCACATCTTAAGTAGTTCTCCATGGTATCATTGGAGCTCAGAACCCAGAGCTATTCAGTTGTTCAAAATGCCAAATTCCTAGACAGCATTTCTGCTTTTAGCAAGAAGCCTCATTTTACCTAGTAGCTTAGTAAGTGCCTTTCATAACTATTTGCTCCCCACCCAAAATCTGGGAAGTCTGATAACTTTCCTGTGCCAATACAGATCCTTCAACATCATCTGCTTTTTTGTTTGCTTGTATGAAGAACTTTTGATTGTTTCCATAAGATCACCTAAGGTGCAAAAAACCCCTTTGAAAACTATCAAACTACAGACCACATCTGAGCATTACATTCTTTCCCACACAGCTATTGTGTAGTCTTCTCTTTTCACTCTTCATTTCACTTTCCACATAACCTGGAAATTCCACATCTGTGGCACTTTTCACTGCTCCGCAAATTCATACTTACCCTTATAATATAGGTATCTGGGATTTACTCTCCCTGTCAAAAGCCATATATGCAATTGTATAGACAGCCAAATAATTAATTCCCAAGGGAGATGCATGCCATTCTCAACTCCAAGTCCAGATTAAATAAAATATTCTCATGTAAACCCAAAGCAGTCTTCTTTCCCATCGGCTTAGTGGGAGCCAGCTAGAGATACCACAGGCTCTCGTGTGCGTACCCAGAAACAAAGCATCAGAAACGGCAGCTGTCGTTTGAAACCTGTCCTATTAACCAAAGAGCCATCTAAGAAATGCACCTGGTAAGTTTTTATCAGTCACCAGAAGAAAAAAAAAAACAACACTATTAATCCAACTAAACATTTTCAAAAACGCATTGCTGTAACCTATGCAACCAGTATGGCAGACGTATTTTACACAATGAGCAGTCCTACAGCGCATGTGGTCGCTGAAGAAGATACAGGGACATACAGTCAGCATCATCTCAGAGAAAGGAAACATCCTGCAGTGCCCCTTTTTTTGCCTTTTTTTTTTTTTAAATGGATTAACACAAAACCATACTGTATTAGAAGGAAATAAAAGGCAGTCTCCAAAACCCCACAGGGTATTGCTAACAGCTAGAAAAGATTCCACTATTAAACTGGTATTACTAGGCTGTGCTATGCTGGCATAATGGTAAGAAGCAAATAGAAAAACTTCTATGTCCACTACCTGTCTTAATGTGGCTAATCAGAATACATCTCCTCTTCCATTTTTGCATTAAACTGAAGCCACTGATCTGGGCAAACCATGGATTTTTTTTACTGAGTACACCTCAAATTCTCTCACAAATCCAAGCTTTATAAAAACCCTTTACAAAACACATTATTTGCTCACTTTTACAAAAAAAGTTTCTGTTTAATGCATAAGTCTGGGACATCTGGTTTACTAACACAGCACTGAAACACAGAAGGCCCTGTTCGTGCTGGTATTTTACCAAAGGTATCAAAAGCCCCATAGGGTTTATCAACAAGGTAGAAATTTCAGAGTAATGCTCTGTATTGTTCTGAAGGATTCTACCCTTTGAATACGAACTCAGGCTCTGCTCACTGAGATATGAAAATCATTCTGTTTACTTATTCCACCAAGAAAAGGAGAGGGAATTCCACACGTAAAGACAAACACCCTCACGCACAGAGAATAAATGAGAAATTAGATTGCCAAGAGCAAAGTCTTACTGAGCTTTGAAGATGAGGAGTTTGAACATGATACAGAAGGAGCAAAGCCAGCAAATGACTCTGAACAAGGGAGTGACTTGGTGAGATCATTCTTGATGAGATCAGTATGAAGAAATGTACCTTTAATCTCTCAATATTTTGCTGCCAAAAATTGGGCAATGGAACAAAACAGTTGCAAAAGAAGAAGTTGCTGCATCCTTTTGATGAAAACCTATCAAGGTTGACATGCATGTCTTCTCATCTGAGCATGTTTTGCTTTCCATTATGTTCAAGTGTTAATGCTGCCAAAACAGCACACGGTCTAAAATTAAAACGACTCTATCAATGATACTGAAAAAACAAAGTAACCACACGCAGCTCTCCTACCTGAATTAGAATTTTTAAAATCTGAGATAACATCTGACATTCCACTGCCTGATGAGAAAGTATTTTGGGGTCTATTTCCTGTCATCATCAGTATTTTGTAAATGTTCAGGTGTTTGTCCAATCTTCTGGATGAACATGATATCGCTGCCACACATCTTCGCTTGGTGTCACACGCAAGCTTTCTGCCAGGATCTGGAGAGAGTCCCGCTAGGCTTCATTTGGAAGCAATACCATGCCTCCTTGCCCTGAGACCCCCTCACTTCCTCGAGATTCTTTTGGAACCAATTTAATTTCCTTTAACGTCCTGACTTCAAACAGCCCCGTGCCGGCTGTGGAAAAACAAAGGTGTTAATTTTAGCTGCCACTGTAGCATACACAAATGTACGTATGCTGTGTATGTGCAGTAGATGACAAACTCCATTCACTATTTTTACATATCCTTTAAATTTTTCTTGCCTCAAAACTTCCTGAAATAAAATTTTTGCTTTCAAAACATTTTATGGTACTCTCCTTGAAGCAGCTGGTTGGCCTTTTCAAAAGACAACTAATCCTAGCCAAATTATACATTTTTTGCAAGATAAACGTTCCTTATTGTAACAAAAAGGCTGAGGGAGCCAGAAAAGTGCTACATTAACATTTATCTCTTGTGCAGTGACAAGCTGGGGTTTGTACCTCGTGGTTGCTTCAGCCAGACTATAAAGGTAGACCAAGAGCCCAGCTATAGCCAGCCTCTGCTCAGCGCAGTCCTGCTGGAAGGGACTTGCATCCAGCGCACATACTGAAACGGAGAGCGCCGTACCTCACGTTTCGCACTGCTCACATCAACAGCATTAGCAGGGAAGTGTTAGTGTGGAACACAAGTGACTTGCTAATACAGACAACCTCAAAATTTTCTCAACCTAAAGGTTTCAGTCCTCTGACTTTCATATGAGACACATGCCATGATCTCAATGTTTTCTTCAAAATAATTCAATTAGTTCTCACTTCAGCCAGGTTAATTCCACTAAAAGCTTATTCCATGAAAATTAATTCCATGATATCCAGAGAGATTTCTGCCATAACCTGTCTTCTAAGGACAGTAAAACTGCTCAGATAAAATGACTAATAACAAGAATGGACTAGATAAGAGAAAGCCCTTCCAGTGGGCTGAGACCATGCACTTCTTGAGCAATTTTAACTTCTGAAACTTTAAGGAGCCTGTAAGGTCCTACTGCATAAGCACCTCCTACCTTTGAGACTTCATGGTAAGCAAAATTAATAACCGCCTACGTTCACAAGCAGGGAATGCACAGAATAATTACATTCCACAAAGAAATGCCAAAGAGAAACTCACAAGAAGTACAACTCTCTCATTTAGATAAAAAGTATTTTAATTACGTGGTTCAATCGTAACGCATTGTAATGGGAAAGCACTGCTTTGGAGCCAAGAGTTAAGAATCAGATAGGATAATGAAAGGCTGATGACTCTTTAATTCTCTCTCTACTCACGCTACTAAACTGGCTGAGATATGCTTGGAAAATAGATGTCATTAGTGCGACATCTGAGGTCTCTGATTCAGACTCTGGCATGGCCTGACGCAAGATGACTCCCCGAGTAGGACGCTCCAATGGACTGAAACTCCACAAGCTGTTGGTGATTTCTTGTCCCCGCTTCATTGTCTTGCTAGGACAGCTTGCAACTTACGGCCCGCCGCTCTTAGGGCTGGCTTTTCTCCGATCTTGCATGCTATTCTACTTCATCTAGACAGAATCACTCAGATCAAACACTCTTCAAAAAACAAACAATAACAACAACAACACAACCTGCAAATATACAGTAGAAACCCTATGAATCACAACTGTATTAACACTTGGTAATTGTTTCACTTGGCACATTTGTGTGAATTGCTGTTGATGCTGATGCAAAAATACTGTCCCGGAGAAAAAGCCTTAAATATACATTCTTTATATGTTCTTGTAGACGTAAAAACATGCACGTGCTATGACAGTACTGATGTTAGGCCAATACACATGCAGTTGTCACCCGCATTCAACTTCTATGCAAGGAAAACACTTCAACCCCTGAACTAGCTCCAAGTAAAACAACTTGTAAGCAACAAAACTCCCACATTTCTTCTAACTGCCCTCCCTATCAAGTTTTGTTGACATTCAAATTCTTCTCTTGATCACTGAACTCTGTTCTCTCTTTCTAGGTCGGCTGAGGTTTAGCATTTGATCTGGCCTGACACAGTTTTGGAAAGTACAGTACAAAAATCCTGAAGGAGGCTATCCAAAATTTGCTGCCTTCAACAGAGCTAGCTTGTAAGTCTGTCCCCACAGACTGCCTGAAAGCCCCCATTTAAGATTGTTCCTACAGAGCTCATTAAACAACTTCCTCCAGAAAGGTAACAAGTCAAATAGAAAACGGTGACAGATGAACCACTTATGCCTTCCATTAGGAGGTTTCCACCGGCTTACCATGCTACAAAAGTTCACATCGTTCTTAATGTGCCTCTGTAATTCTCGGTAGCTCTAGCCCGTTCTTTATCATCACTCTTCTGGTTACGTAAAGCTGTAATCTGTAGTAATCATTATTCTCCCTTTCCCCCACTTGCTATATGAGACTAATTTTGCTCAATTTTTAAGTTATTTTTTTCAGCTGGGGAGAAATAGCCCATTTGAATCACCAAATACAGGCATCGGGGGTTGCTTATACTGCATGTACCTTACAATCTTTCCAAGCAACCATTATTTGTCTTGAACTTCATTGTCACAGCCAAAAACGGCTGAGGTCCCAAACTAGGAATTTTGTATTTCAGTCATATTTTATATATTTCACTACATTCTCTAACGGAAAATAATTAACTATATTTTTAGAAACTAAAATTATATTAATACAAGCTGCAAAAGGTCTTCAAAATAAGGCTGTTATCCTGAAGAATTTCAGTTTGATGGAATTCCTCCTTTGTATTACATTAAGTGCTTAAGGAGAAAGTTATTCTTTTCATTTTTTAAAACCTTTTTTTATTATTTTTATTTCATTTAAATATTTGACAGCTAATTACATGTAATCTTTACTCTCTTCTTTCTCCAAATACTATTTAAGGTCTTCTCACATTTACCAGTAGATTAACTTTCCTTAAATACAAAGTTACACTGATCATAATTCATAGTATGTATTAGTTATGAATCCTGGAATACACAGAAGCCAGGCTGTAATACAGAGGGTCCGATCCCAAATGCATTAACAAACCTTAAAATCCAGCAAGCTCTTGCTTACAGCTATCTGCACGTAACTCCCATATTCTCTATATTGGTAACAAAACCTGAGAAGGTGCTTAGAAATTGAGGATTTAACAAATCAGCACAGTTATATTAACATTATTGTTATTGTCGCTGGTATAAGATCTCCTCTAAAAGATCTCTAAATAGAAGGATCAAGTCACACAAGCACAAGCTCAGCAGCATTTACACAGAAGTGGCATGTGGATAATTACACTTGCGACTGAATTATAGAAGCACATGAAAATTGGCATGTTGTTCCAGTTTCTGTGATTTTCAGTCTTCTGATTTTAAGTATTTATTTCAAAACTGCAGGCTTTACAGTTATTTAAATATATACTCTGATGTATTCAGAAATAAATTCTTCTAGCTCAAAAAAGAAAAAAGCCAGAAAGGAGTCTGCAGTTTCAAAAATCTGAAAGTAGTTACCTCCAAACTTGATTCTCTCCTTTTCTTTAAACATGAGAGTTTGGAGGGCCCCCCAGCCCCATTCGGGATGCTTTGAATTGCTGGTAACAGAGACTAAATAGTCTTTAATATTACTGAAGAGACTGGGAGCACAGGAAAAAAACAAGCAAACCACACAGCAGCAAGTACATTCAAAGCATGCTTTCTCTCGTCTGCAGGAAACTCCAGTCTTCCCTATTAATAGACCTCACTGAGTTTTCTCTGGATGGATCCCTTAACACTCTGTGTAATTAAGTAAGCAAAGACCAAAGGAATAACTTTCCTTGATAATGGTCATAAACACAGGAATCCTTATTTTCTAAATTTGTAAGACTTTCCACATGAAACTACTTCCTTCAGTTCCCTGGATTCAATTCTAAAACTTTACACACTGAAGAGGGGAAAAAAAAAAAAAAAGCAAGCTGTGGATTTTCTATTTCAACACAACTTAAGACACAAAAGCAAGGCTACTACAGCTTTTTTTTTTCCCCTGAAAGCATCAAATTATAATGAAAAACCCTTCAGTTTACCCATTTTTTTAATAGTATGTTAATTTCTGTCAAACTCTTGACAGTATTAAAAAAACTTAAGATTATAGAAGGTCTGTGTAGGATAGAACTAAAATCATTTCTAAAGCATGTCTCCATTTTATATTTACAGGGCTTGGGGAACCCCAAAAAAAGTCTCCTGGGACATATCAGGGCACTTTCCTTGTAACATGTCTCCATTTTGTCTGGGAAGTAGCATGATTATCCTGCAGTACAAATAAAATCCTAGCCTTCAGGAATATTGTATATAAAACTATCCTCCTTCTAGGTATTCTGCTCTTTTGCATACACACTGTTCTGCAGTCTTCATTTATTATCCATGCATCAGACAAAACACATTGTAAATTTATTACATTGCCTAAAGGAAATCAAACCTATTGTCCTGTTATTCAAGTCTTCAAATCTAACTTCCTTGCAGTTTTAATGTCTATGTTAGTAGCTCTTGTTTTGTTTAAACTTCAGATGAACAGTAAATAATTAGTTTGACATAAAAACAACCAAACTGGGCAAGATGGAGTCTCCAGTGCTCCTTGCATCACTATTTTTATATTTCCCAGACGTTCAATTGGGAGAGCTAAATACATTCTCTTATTTGATTTTGCAGAGTTATACTGCTTGCTGAACAGTTTAGCAACATAAGGTTTGACAGCTGGCTTTTCCAACTATTTAAATGTTATGATAGTTTATCAGGTCAGACATGCAGCACCGCCTCTCCTCTCCCCTGCTTGAAAAACAAGAACAAGCCCTAAAAAAAAAAAGAAATCTCTAGGAGTTCACTTAAATAGTTTTGTGAGCACAAACACAGCTTCGGCTTAAATGGCCTCCGCAAACAGACCACTAGCTAGTTACGAGTAAAAGCCTTTCCAGATGTGTACAATGCAGTACAGTTTGCTTTCCTCAATTCTCTTTGCAGCTGATGCAAGCTCGGGTGAAATTCTATTTAATTTCAAGAAGTCATTAAAAATATTCCTTAGCAATTCAATCTACATCTGTAACATGGTCCCTAAAATTAGTTATATGTAACTCTTCTGCTTAAATTCAACATGTCTTTGATCCCTGTACAGAGGAGCTTAACATATAAACATATCCAAAGCAACCACATTTTGCAAATCAGCACTGTCATCATTACAAATCAGCATTTATTTTGAAAGCATGTTACTGATTTTCTTCTAAAATATTGAAGACAACAATAATAAATGCCACGCACGATTTGGAAACTTGTTCCAAACAGTAAGTGTTATTATTAGCATTTGCTGTAAGCACAAGCTAGAATATAAACCTTAGCAATGCGCACGGGAATCCCATGAGCTGATCACCACTTTATGAAAAATTCCAACTTGTTTGAGATGCTCCACGCTCGCTGTTGAGCCAAAGGCAATTTTGAGCTTGGTTACATTTGAAAAGGAATCCCTGCAGGCTTGGCCGGCTCCACTCCCCTGTCTACCAGGCGGCATTAAAACAAGCAGGCACGCAGGAAGAGGGAAAGCCGCGTTCGTGCCATCCTCCCCATGGCTCTCTGTGGCTGCCGGCTCTTCAGCGAGGACGTGCACGGCTGGGCGCCAGCTACAGGCCTCTCTTCTCCAGCTTGCTGGCAGGGGACACAAGAGGGACACCGGCAAACCCCAGATAGTGTGGCAACAGCTAACAGGGAGGACACGAGAAGGCATCACAGGTCTCCGTAGTGCTGGAACGGCCCTAAACAAGCAGCCGTCTTAACCAGAGGGGACTTAGAGTTTAAATGCCTGCCCAGAAAGTTGCACGTGCACCAAATCAGGTAGATGTTCTCTCTCCCAGACACATCAGTGGAAAGGAATAAAAAGAGCACTTGCTTTTGCTTGGGTTCAGCAGTTTGACTGCTGCAGCTTATTGCTAGCTAACATTCAACATATTGAACAAGAACCAAAAATCAGGAAGTGAATGGTAAATTTCTAGGCAATGTTTTGGCACAGTACCACACTAACAGCTACAGCATAACCTCAGCTTCAATGAAGCACAAACTGAGGGAAGGGGTCAGAGAAGCTCACTTGTTAATTAGCTGGGTCTCAATAATGATCATGGCTACCCATATCTTGCCACATAAAACCTCACCTTAACAGTTTCTGGTACAAAATACATTATATTGACTTTAGCTTGATATGTTTTCTAAAGCAACATCTGAAGACTTGAAATTTATCGGTCATTCAGCTGAAATAATTTACTGCTGCTTCTGAATTATTACTTTCCATTACATCAACGTAGCTACAGAGTCAGTGAAGCAGTTTACATCTTAAAAATACCAGACAGACTGTAATGGCCTTATCTAAAGCATCATGTTTCATCATGCCAATAAACTTCAAAAACAAGTACAGAAAAAAATAGTTAAAATCATATATAGATACATCAGATTCGTTTAAAGTCTCCTAAGAGTTGACTATTTTCTCCCACTCAAAATGCAGTTTTAAATAAAGGTCTCCCATCAAAAGGAGGAAGACAAAAGGATCCTAATCTAGTTTCTTCAAAGAGGGCATCATCCATCAGGTCATCCATAACAACAGTTCTGGATTTTCCAAGAAGTGCAGTGACATTTTGGAACACAGGATGTAGTAAGGTACTAAACTACTTTATGGGAATATAGATAATTACCCCAGCACATCTCCCCTAAAAAGATAATTTTAACAATGCTTCTTTATACTTCATATTGTAATTCTTGGATTTCTTTTTTTCCTGCTTAGACATGATTTTTACATCCAAGTTAGCCTAGTCTATAAGGACTCAAGATTCAATTAGGGAGTCTCATTTTATAGTATACACAATTGAAATTACACTAATACATATAATGCTAATATACCTTCTCAACTTCAATCTTCTGAGATTACACAAACAAAATAGTCAAAAGAAAAATGAGCTGTAACATCTTTGAATATATTTGGACTGTATAAAACAAAACATAGATCTACCTCTCTCCAGTTAGTTTATCAACTTTTTTTTTTGTATTTACATGCACAGAGGATATAATGTAAAATTATTTGCTTGTAAATCAGAAGGTAGCAGTTGAGAAATTAAATTTTATCTTTTAACACTAAGAATTGAAGAAATCTGCCTAACTGCATTTTTTTCAGGAGTTTTAAAACCATACAAACTATTTCAAGCAACAAGATGCTGCTTCTGCGGCTGTTGGGTGTTTAGTAGATGAAAAATTGTATTCATCCATAACCGCATTTAAGTAGCTGGACTACCATTAAGAATGCAAGTACAAGTCAAACTCACTCTCCTTCCTGTCTTTGCTATAATTGATTATCCCTAGCATAGTTAATTAATTTACACATTAAGTAAAGGGTTTTCTACTTCTCCTGTCTTCATTTTCATCCTCTACTCTTCTCAAAATTAACAGCTCTTTCCAATATCTTCTAGCGAGAACAGCTTTTCTCTATACCCCATCCCAATGCAGCTTCCAAAAAATGCAATATAATAAAAAAGGCACTATTAAATTTCTAAAGCTGTTAGCTTAACCCTCTACATTTTAAGGGTGTGGATCAAGGTTTTTTTCTGTAGCACCTGCCAAACAAATTCTTAAAGCAATTAGTATATCCAGCAAGTAGTTTATTCCAGCAAAGATGACAAGACAATTCTGCATCATTAACTCTCCAAACATTAGCTGAGCCCTACCATGTTGCAATTACTGCTACCCAGGATTATTTATTTAAATGTCTTGAAACCTCACTTGTTTCCATCAGATCAAACTAAGTGGAGCACGGAAAGATTTGAGCCAAGCGGTTCCTCTGAGACTGGCACAGGAGGTCTCTGAAAAGGCTTCAATGGCACAAGTATACCTTACCCAAACCTGTACCTCCCAAATTAGCTGAGCAACAAATCCACTCCTCAGGGAGTATGGCAATTGCTCTGATAATGTGACAGACATTCAACTGATCCCTTTCAGAAGCATCAAATGTTCAATTTTGTTTTGTTTTGTCCAACGATGAAGAGCCATGGAAATCTGCACTATGAACAGAGAAAGGTCTATGGCAATCAACATCTTCATTTATTCGATTAAAATACCCATAAAATAAGGAACTTAATCCAGCACTTGAGTAAAGAAATGAAGGATGGGTAAAGGAATATGGAAAGTGAGAGGATTAGCAAAAAAACGGCATTGCCCTGTGTAAACTAGGATATCCTTCCTGAAACTTAGTGCACCATTTTTGTATTTATGAAGAATGCTATCATTACGACAAAAATAAGGACTTGAATCTAAACACAACTTTTCTCATTAGTTTAAGGAAGTGCTGGTATTTTGCTTTGGTTACAGACTAAAATACAAATCACGCAAAGACTTAATTTTCATGAATCAGACTGATAAGATCCCGGATCTCTGTCAGCCCCACCACAGGATCAACAAGTATCAGCTCATGGAGGATCTCAGTAGCTCTCATTTTCCCACCTGTTTTTAAGCAAAGGGATTTTAAAAAAATACAGAAAAAAATCCATACAATGTCATGCTTAACTTCAGTCAGCCAAACAACAATCAAAAAGTAATAACCCCAAATCTCTCTCTCTGGAGAGAGGTAAAAGCTAGCAGTACAGAGACTGTACTTCCCTGTTGGTGTCACACTGGGATCTGAAGACGAACGGCATTTCAGCTGAACAACACAGCAACCGCTCCAACAATACAGAAGCAGCAGTCTCATTAATTCCCTACTGGAACCAACTTACATTTAGGGACAAGGTAGCTCCTCCACTGCCTCTCCTTTTCAAATACAACCCACATTAAAAACCAGTAATGTGACAGAGTCAGGTCTTCACAGTTAGTGAATGCTGATCTGAGAGTGCCTGCAGAACTTTACATTACCCCTCTGAACTACCATACCATCTCTAATTACACGATCACTATTTTAACTTTTAGACAAGAGACTGTTACATTCTTATCATTGATCAGTTGTCTTAAGTCTCCACCAGCCCTGAATACCAAATCTTTAGTTTACCTTTCTAAGGTTTTAATTATGCTAAGCAAAATGAAGTTGTTTATAAACATTCAAAAATGCTTCACTGAGATGAGGGAGTGATGTAACTTTCATTTTACACACGGACGTGAAAAGGTTAACAATCTTAACTCCTCGTTCCTTTTGGCTCTTTTGTTCTGTTCCTTTCTCTTCTGTGTCCTGGGAAGGAGAGCTGGAAACTGTACAGTGCTTCAGTGACTCATAAGACAGGTACCAGCAATGCTAAAACACACAAACACTTGTCCGTATAGGAAACTATTGCACCCTATTGAATTGATTCCATGTTACTAATTAACATTGAAATTTGTTTGACAACAAAGTCTGGGGAAATGGAAGACATCATGTAGCCACTACTTTAAAGAGAATACCCAAAGTACTTACTCCACAGGCTCCTGATGAACCAAATGATATTATATCTGCAGGTAAACAGGAGGAACATTTTTCCTCTCCAAATATTCGTACACCAAAAAGTGAGGAGAGCAGTATTCATCAAGAATGCTTGCGATAGCATTTTGATGGGTCCCACACTAAGCAGCACTATCCTATCAACCTTTAAAAGTCAGTGGTTGTCCATGGTGAACCAGTTGTTAGAGTCAGTCTTCTCTGATAGGCAAATGAGGCAAATGTATTGGCTTCTGTAGGAAAACAGTCTCCTTTCCTGCGTTTCTCATTTGCAGCCTTTCCCTGGCCCTGCAGCCCGAGCAGACCAGCTAAATTACAGCTTAAACAACCTTGCAGAAGGAGGGAAGAAGGTTTACAAGCAACCATGTGATTAAAGTAACTCAAACACAAGTTTTTATAACAAAGCATCATTTATATCCCATAAATGCTCATAGATTATAGAACTTGTCCCTTGCTTTAAGACCTATGATATCTATTCTCTCCTAACCTAAACACTATATTTAGTTAGCTGTAGCTAACCTCATATAAATACATCTGCCCCAGAACAAACTAGCTGCCATATTAACTTTTACCTACTTAAAATACTTCTTTTTTCTTAATCTGTACCCTTCCTCTCCCTGCCAAGATTCATTTTTCTCATGGGCAATCTCATTTTTTCCTTCCTCAAAATGTACAGAGCTCCACTCCCTAACACGGGCAACTGAGACTTGACTGAAATACAGGGATTAGCCTTACATGCCATTGTTACCTGTACTTGGTTAGTACAAACTCTGGCGTAACCTAAACTTTAAAGGCTGAACATAAAAAGCTAAAAACGGTTTAGCTGTGGTATACTTCCACAGTAATAAAAAAAACTGAAATGTACATTTTTCCCCTCATCCTCCATATTCTATTTGAAGGCAAAGATCATTGAAAAACTATGCTCCGCAAATGGATTTCCCAATATTCAGTAGTCAAAAAGAGCCAGAAATCTACTCAGCTAATATAAAAAAGCCCTTTTAAGTGGACCATTTAAATTCATTGTGCCAAATACTTTCCTATTCTGACTGAGTATTTTGAAGTCTGACTCATAGTTAGGATTACAGTATTTGAGACAGGCAGCTGAAAATGGAAAAGCTAATGCCCATCAGCCTAGCTATTTTCTATATAGTGTGTGTATATTTGCATTTCAAAGGATCCATGAATTAGAAATCAGCTGTCTCCAGATGTACAGTAGGACTCCTGTTACTTAAAAAAAAAAAAAAAGACAAATTATGTCAGGAAATCCAAGAAATACTAATCAGTATTTCAAAAACTATCTAATGCAATAGTTAATGACTATACTAAGATAACTTGTAAAAGGCTTTTTAAAAATCACAAGTGATGACTTAAAAATGCTCACACACATTTATACTTATGGCAATGCATACAGACTCATCCTGGAAATTGCTTGTTATTACGGTAGTAGTCAGAATCCCTGCTACAGCAGATTTTTTTCATTTATTACACTACTTCTTATGCAAAAAAGAAAAAAACCAAAAAAAACTATTTTTCTGTTTCGCAAAACATATGGGCAATGTCAGATTAGTTTAGAAGTCAGCCAGTGTTACCAGAAGTCAGACAGAACATTCATTTCTAGGGGAACGAGTGTTGGTACTCCTTCATATTTTTGCACAATCTATTTCTTCAGTAGCTTGACAATAAAAGCAGAACAGAAGCTTTCTGCAATAGAGACCTACTATGTTATTTGAATACGAAGCATGTTTTGGCCAGAGTCAAAAAAGGGACTCTTAATACATGAGTTAGAAGATGCACAATTCTCTACTCTGATCTCTCAAAGCACGTAGTCTGATGCATTAGAAAAACAAATTTACTCAGCTGAAATTTAACTAACTTCCTCCTGCATAGGTGTAAGTTTTGCAGCCATGTAAAAAGCCTCGAGTCTCAGAAGGAAGCACTCTGAGAATGCTGAAGGTTAGAACGTGTTTTGTTTTCCCTGAATGGTTATTACAGGGAATATAGGCTCTTTAGAAGAAATATGTTTTCTGTTGGCCCTCATTTTTCCCAGCAGACAATAGCTGCTACTGTCCAGCGTTTAAATGACCTCTGCCCTGCCCTCCTACTTTGTTTCCCTTAGGAATGTCATTCATCCCTTTGTAACACATTGCAACTCATTATTGCCTTACTTTTTCCTGCCACTTTTGTTCAGGTCTTTAAAAGAGTACATATCTACTCTCTCAGCTGAAGGGGGGGGGGGGGGGAGGAAACCCTGGGGACCTCAGACAGTGCTTCCAGACAAATTTTCAAGTTGTACTACAATGTCATTGCAAAGTTTTTAACCATAAATTTACAAAAAGCAACCATAGTTAGTGACTTACTAAACTAACTCTAGACACAGTGACATATCACATTTAAATACAAAATTTAAGGCTATTCTTAAGGCTCTTGCAATATTTTTTCTTTGTTCCCACATTTTCATCAACATTTCATCACATATTAGCTCATAAAGGAAAAGGCAGTCATGTCCCCGCCAACCCTGAGTAACCTCCATGCATTCTTCACGTAATCACACTTTTCCTTAGGAACTTGAAGCTTGTTCAGTAGAGGCAATAACCTTTGCCTACACTAAGAGTTTCCACAACATATTTGCACTGTTGCAATTGCTTCTTCAGACACACTGAAACCGAAGGACAGAGGCAGACCTCCCACCTCCTTCACGCACTGATGCAGCTGAGCCACTATTAGCAAAGATTGAACTTTTTTTTTTTAAAATCACAGAGGTACGTTATGTTTCCTTGAAAATTTCTTTGAAAAATTACCTGAAAATAATTGTTTTTAAGAGTCAAAAATAAAAATGCCCTTCAATTTCCTCAGCTAGTATATAGTAATGGCATTTCCACAGCCTGCAATGTGGACTAACACAATTTTCCTTGACCACAGCTCTTTGCCTAAGAGTAGTGAAGATATTACCCTTACAATATAAAAATATACAAACATTACTGGAGCATGTCAGCTGCAAAAACTCAAAATTTTAACTCCATAGACCTTCTTCATATTAAAATATACCTTGGTAATCAAACCTAACTCTCAGAAATACATAAAGTGGGGATAGATGGATTAAAACCAGTTTTTGAACAATCCTTTGTAATAATAAGCACTACATGCAAACAGTTATGAATAACTTACTGTTACAAAAATGATACAAAAAATTATTATTAACAAGACAACAGTGTTCACATTAACAGCTACAACTAGGTTCAGTGAGAAAGGCACAATTTATATCTCTGCAGGAAAAAAAGGGGGGGGAGGTTGTCTAGGGGATGTAGACGAGAAGACTGAATAGTCAAGATTACAACTATCTACTGTGAACCAGCAACCCTGGAGGGAAAAATGTTTCTTCATTTCTTTTAGTTCACCGGATATTTCTCCCTGAGCCTGTGTTACATGCTAGCAAGAAAAATGAAGTCTTTGTTTCTCCTTTTCCTTTTATTTGTAGTTCTACAGTTCTAAAAGCCTGCAGTGTCGTGCCATGAAATCTGCCAGTGGAAAGAGTAAAACAAAATGTCAAATCATACACGCAGGGACGTACTGCCATGTCGCTTCAAACTCCTTGCTGTGGAAATCAGAGGCCTTTCGTACAAAAGGAGAGCTGGCGTGTTGAACACGGTATTTCACTCTTTATCCTTTTTCTTCTTTGCCGTTTGTTCTTGTCGTCCAATCCCATTTAATAACCTGGCTGACGGTTCCCACAGCAGAGGCACCAGGGAGTCGCACGGCCACGCTTGCCACGTCCTGCTGGCAAAGCTAATGGCGGCATCCAGAGCAGGCCGCAACCAGTGGGCAACAAATACCAGCGCCCCTCACAGGGGACCAACTCCCCTTCCTACACAAGGATCTGTACTACTGTCTCTAGGGGGAAAAAAATAATTCAAATGGCCTCCTACGTAATCCCCAAATTTGACATAAGAGCAGCTTTGAGCCTTCAGATGCAGCAAGGAAAAGCTATGGCCGCTTCAGAGGAGGAAGGCCCAGAGCTGCCACCGACCTGCTCCCCTGCAAGCTCTGGGTCCCCAGAGCCCTTCAGCGTCTTAACACTGCAACACAAAACATAACTCACTCTCTTCAAGGGCGTTGCTTTGTTTCAGATCAACACGAAGAGAGAAGGCTGTTGCAAAATTGCGGTCTTAAGTTTTATGTGCATATGTGAACATTTGGGATTAGGTGCAGGCAGGCATGAATGCCTGGAAACCAGTATAAATTATGTGTAGGAGGAAGGTTCAGGTGGTAATTATTCCCTCTCCTCCAACTAAAGATAATTCTGCCTAGCTAGTAAAAATTAAAATGTAGTCCTTCCAGCACGGTGATTAGGGAGCACTAAGTTCCTTTTAAATAATACTCCTTTTACAAGTGATATGGATTACATGTTGCAATTGCCCTTGATCAAAAATGAGTCTAAAGAAAAAAAAATAAATTTATTTTCAGATCAGGGTTTGCACAATCCTACACGTGAGGTAACATTCACAATCCATCAGACAAATGGTAATATTCATCTTATTTAGCATGATTTCTTCTCACTGAACTGCACTTATTTTTAGATTGTAAGAACTACAAACAATATAGTTTCCTCCTGAGAGAATCATGTCCGTGGGCAGAAGTAAAAATAAACTGTATTTTGTCAGTACACTTTACAGTAATTAACACATTGAAACTTCAAATAAGAACCATAAAACCAACCTACTTCATACCTGCCTGCTAGAAGTTCCCAACCTCAGTAACAAGTCTCCTTTTGAAGGACAAGACAATATTACAAGGCACACAGATCACAAACTGCACACTTTTTCCATGTTTCAACGTAGGCTAAACTGAAGAAAAAAATCAAATGCAGGTTTAACATTTTTAAATTCAAAAGCAAATTTACTTAAAAAAAAAAAGTCAAAGATAGGGATAGCTGAAAGTTTTCATTGAATACAAAAACTCCTGATTTTAGCAACTTAGAATTTACCTCAAGTAGCAGAGGAGCTTAAAAAACACTGCAGCTTTAAACAAAAATATTGAATGCCACAGCTCATGGTTTAAAAATTTGCCTAGAGCAATCCAAAACATTTGCTCCTATTCCTATCTTCAATATTTGAAGTAATTCATAATAGCATGAGATGCTAATAGTTAGACTTCAAATAAGAATAACAAAATCATTGAATTCTATCAGTCTCATTGTTACTAGCTGCGACAGGGCCTAACGTTTCTTCTGCTTTTTCCGATTGCTTGTGTAAGCAAAATGTGACAGCATCTTTAACATCATACTGAAACAAAGTGCAAATACTGACTTTTAGGAAAGATTATATAATTTTTACAACTAACACGACAGTGCATGCAATAGGTCATTTCAATTCTTTCCATTCTATTTAAGTATTTCTAAGTATTTCTGTATTTCAACTCCAGATTGCAGTAACTAACTACCCCAAAATCTGCATCTGGGGTGTAACAACCCCAAGCAGCGCTACAGGCTGGAAGATGAGTGACTGGAAAGCTGCCTGGCCGAGAAGGACCTGGGAGTATTGGTTGATAGTCGGCTGAATATGAGCCAGCAGTGTGCTCAGGTGGCCAAGAAGGCCAACAGCATCCTGGCTTGCATAAGAAGCAGTGTGGCCAGCAGGTCTAGGGAGGTGATTGTGCCCCTGTACTTGGCTCTGGTGAGGCTGCACCTTGAGTACTGTGTTCAGTTTTGGGCCCCTCGCTACAAGAAGGGCATGGAGGTGCTCGAGAGAGTCCAGAGAAGGGCAACGAAGCTGGTGAGGGGTCTGGAGAACAAGTCTTACGAGGAGCGGCTGAGGGAGCTGGGCTTGTTCAGCCTGGAGAAGAGGAGGCTCAGGGGCGACCTTATCGCTCTCTATAGGTACCTTAAAGGAGGCTGTAGAGAGGTGGGGGTTGGTCTATTCTCCCACGTGCCTGGTGACAGGACGAGGGGGAATGGGCTAAAGTTGCGCCAGGGGAGGTTTAGGTTGGATGTTAGGAAGAACTTCTTTACTGAAAGGGTTGTTAGGCATTGGAATGGGCTGCCCAGGGAGGTGGTTGAGTCGCCATCCCTGGAGGTCTTTAAAAGATGTTTAGATATAGCCCTTAGTGATATGGTTTAGTGGAGGACTTGTTAGTGTTAGGGCAGAGGTTGGACTAGATGATCTTGGAGGTCTCTTCCAACCTAGACGATTCTGTGATTCTGTGAAAACCAAGTACCCAGCTCTGTGGGTAAATCATCCTGATTAAATTAAAAATATCTAGCCTTTAAAAAAAAACAAAAAAACATGCCAATGAAAAAATCCTTTTTGTACACAAGTAGTAGCAAACTAGCTACTCCATGTTTGATTTTTTTTTCCTTTTGTTAACCTTTAAGGTAAAAGAAATACATATCTACCACGTGTGTTAGGAAACACTCATTACTAAGTTAAATTTGGACAGGTAAATTCTCAAAAAACAATAAATTAACCTGGCAGACAAGTGGAACTCCTTCGTATTATGTATTATAACTAAAGCTTTATGTTGAAACTTGGGTAACTATGTTTTCATGTACATCTATGTACACATCTATAAGGCACTAAATTCACTTTATGCTCTGTAGTGATTTATAGGTACTTGTCATATGACTGATTAAGGTTCTATCAATCTAAAGAGAGTAAAACAAAATACACGTATATCCAAGGTTTTAAAAACCCTGCTGCAAGATGACATATTGAAAGTCATTATGGACTACACGTGAAAAAGGCGAAAGACAAGACCGTATGCTAGCTTTAATTATAACTTTCTGAAGCGAATACTTAACCACATATATAAAGTGTATATAACTGTATATAAAGTGATATACATACCCCCAGCTAGAGTTAGAGAGAGACCACGTTCTGTTTACTGAATGTATAAAATAGTACTTAAGCATTAATAAAGTCATCCACAAACACAGCACACTATACAGTTAATCTAATTTATGCTAAAAACATCTGATTTATATTGCTATAATCTACAGGGGTTTTGTAACCAATTTTGCCAAGACTTGCACATGTTCTCTTAATACTCTGCTTGCCATTGGGAAATTTCTGTTCATTCTGTTTCATCAGTACAATGATTTCCATTTCAACCAGCATGTAGATACAATCGTTAAAAACTCATTTATGAGTAAGCAACAGTAATTTCTTGTGTTACAGAGTTCAAGAGCAAGATATATCATCTGAAAAATACCACACAATATTCTAGCATAAACACCATCAATATGCAGTACTTCCACATTTGAGATTTCTTATCTATTACACCCACAAAGAAGATCTAAAAGTGCTAGGAACAAAATGTTTTATAAGTATACAAATTATACACGTTCATTTCATTAAGAACAGAATGAGATACGCAGGGATTTCTGAATGGCATATTCAATAGAAAACAGATTTATTCCACTTGCTTCTTGAAGAAGTATTTTAAAAACTCAAATTAAGGCTCACAATGTAATTAGAAAAAAATCATGTACCGAAATAACAGTACTACCTCTACTTGCTACTCCTAGTGATCTTGCTTTAGCAATGCAAGTCTATTGCAATCAGTAATTTTCAATTTCAGTAACAGCTACCTCCTTATGTAAAACTGTACTATAAAGAACTTCTGGTATTGCAATAATTTCCTTATTAATTAAATATTTAGCACAAAGGAAAGCACATTTCATGTATTTAATAAACGAAATTAATTGATTTTAGCAAGCTCTCTATAGAATTCTGAAATTGAGAGATTTAACTGTATAAGCTAAAGAAAGGTACTATTTCTTTTTCATGGCACCTGGATTCTTGCTTATTACCAGGAAAAATGATAGGTCAGAAATAACCAAGTTCAGTAATCAAGACTAAAAAGTGACATCATTCCAGTATCTAAATGCAGCAGCAGATTTCTGCACACACATACACACACCCCTGCAATCTTATGTACAAAGTAAATAAGCAGTGAATAAAACTTTTTAAAAGAGCACGAGAGTGCAAAAAAGTGTTAAATTCATTTTGCATTTGAAGAACTGAAGATTATTTCACTGTCTCTGGAAGACATCTACAGCATCTGAGATGTTACTGCCTCTATTTTCTACTCCACTTTGCTGAAGATTATTGCCCATTTGACAAGGACAACAGGGAAAGAAAAAAAACACACATATGCTAGCTCGTCAGCAGGCACAGTTCATAACCTGCAGATTAGCCTAAACTGACTTTGTCAGTAACCTTCAGCAGAAGGCAGGAGTGATAACAGTTTAAATTGCCTCAGATAAACCTGTCAAAGATCATGAATCAGCTCACCAGAGAGACTGATTTGCCCAATGTCATATATTCAATTTAAGAGCTGGAACTTAGCAGTATCTGTGTTAGTCTTAACTACAAGATACTGCTCATTAACACATTTTACTATTGAGGGCAAAAAATGAAGTTTCTGAATTCACCCTGTACTTTTCAGGTTTTTATAAGTGATTCCCACTTTTCTTTTCCATAATGTATAACTCTGCCAAAAATACAAAAAGCTAGAAAACTCCACAGCTTATGTAGAACACTACCTCTTGCAAAACCAGATTTTTACCTAATTCACAGACTGCTGTATTTTCATATGGCTGGGCTAGGAAGCAACCTTGACAGTATGAATCTGAATTGCTGTACTATTAGATTCACTCTAAAGACATCATACAAGGTCATCTCATACAGCATATTCAATTGGAGTTGATCATTTTTCCCCAAAGCAATACATTTCTTTTGCCTTTCTTTTCAAAAATATGAGTCAATCAGCAAAGGAAAGAAAACTGAGAAACAGAACCCAAAAAAGAAGCAATAACCTTAGCAGAAAATAAACAGAGCTAAGCTGTACAGCTACCCTCAAAGTTTCCTGGACACAGCAATGGCCACAGATTGACTTTGCTTGGTATTTCTCTTTTCACCTGCCCACAAAATCAAATTTTTTTTTTGTTTTCTGATAAACAGACAAAACTACCTTATTTCATGACATAATATTTTGTGACTTGCCCCCCAAATAAACCACATTTATTCAGTAGTCGTACTTGACCTTACCACAGTAAAAGTATATTGCAGATAATGATTCATCTATATTGCTCATCTCAAACAGCGAAAGAAGACTAGAAGAACGAACTGTATAAAGTTCCCAACCACTACAGAAGGATCCCACAAGTCCATAAAACCAAAAGTATGGAAGAAAACTGCTGAGACAGTAGGAAATAAAAAGTTTGGAGGACAGATAATGTATTAAGAGGTACCTCGTATTTAACATTGGTTCAACACATAGATATACCAATATTTATGAATGTATGGATACACTGACTACTGCCTGTGACTATACTGATAGCGTTGCTGTGTTTGCACATTCACACACTGAAGTGAATACAGCTTTTTAATACAACCTGTCATTTGTCTGCAAGGAAATAATGGGCTTCAATCATAACTCTGAAAACACCACCTTATTTTCACAGCTTGCTATAGCTACCGCAGTTGACAGTGAGATAAACTACTCCGATAAAGTTTTAGCAGAGAAGGAAAGTTGCATACTACTCAGTTTTTGAAATGCATCCTGATTACAGGACTTGTGAATCAGATTCATTCCAATTTTCTTTGCTCCGTTCAAATATGCTTGTTCACAACTATGACTAGGAAGGAGAAATCATCAACAGGGAAAAAAATAACAGGAAAAAATGGCTAGTGTTAAAAGAAGATATATTCCTAAGTGAAACTAACAGAATTTCTTGTCCCTCTCCTCCCTGAAACTTAGCGATACTTGCAACATCTCTTTTAGAAAGAAATACAGCTTACTATGATGTATCCACCAAGTGAATTGCTAGTAAGAAAATAGCAATTCTTAATTGGTAATACTTTACCGTGCCTTTTAAACAGTTGTGTACAGTACCTGTACACTGAAAGTATTCTTCAGTATCTTTACTCTACTTAAAGAAAACAGGAAATATTTGTCACAGCAGAAATTAATGCTTTTCTAATCTTACTGTTGAAGTCACACATTTTTAAGAGACACATATAAGATGTAACAGACCTGGAATCTTGATGGATCTGTCGGCTCCTTCATTTTCATACCACCTAGGACTGCAATATAATCTGTTGTTTTAGGTTCCTTCATCTACATCTTAATTTATAAATGAGACTATTCCATTCAAAATTGAGAAGGCAATACACAGTTGATCACTGCCAAACCCCAGAATAATTTCAGGGCAGGAATTGCAGAATAGCTCATAATTCATTTCCCGGTAATTTTCCAAGCCATCTCCAAGTCAGAAATGTTACTAAAAAAACACTTTCTACACTAGGAAAATTAACTATGTTATAAAGAATCTCAAAACATACCTATGTTTTTTTTTGTTTACCTCATACTGAAAACTCCTTTGCCCCGTTTGTCCAACACTCAGTGTGCAGCAGCAGTTAAAAGGTACTCATTGTCCAAAGCTAAAGACTATTTCCTCTGTCAACAGGGCATGAACAGAGATCTCTATTTCACCCAAATGTATTTTCTTAACTGCTTCTTAAAATAAAAAGGCAGGAAAATTTCAGCACAAAGATAACCTTAGGTCTAACAGTAGCATCAAAACGCAATGACCCCCCTATTTTTAAAACCATGATTAACAAGAACAGGAAAATCTGAGGAAATTTGTTATTTTGCTTGAAGATTTGTATTTTCCCTTCTACTTCTACTTCCCCTAAGCTCTCAAAGCTTCTGGCGCAACAGATTTTGTTTTCAAGGGATTTCTCCCTCACATGATTTGTAAGGAAGCTGAATACCAACAGTAGCATGGGGCTGCTTCTTTGCCAGTGAGTACTTAATCTCACATTATATTACGTAACATTATTATCCTGTGTGGATTTTTCTTAAAGTTTACATAAAAATACAACATTTTAGGTCAATTTTGAACACCGAAACTCAAAGTCACTGTTGAATGCAGTGTCGATCAGATAATAGAAGTTAGCTTACAAAATTAAGGCAGTAAGGTGATTGGAGGCAATTCTTGTTCACTCAATCAAAATGCTGGCACCTCTTTTTCTTCCTCCTTCAATTTGAGTTAATCAGACTGATTTTCATTTGGGAAATCAGCTTGTTTTCTTAAAACGGTGCCCTCTAAAGTCATCAGCATGTTTTTAAGAAGGAAAGAATACAAACAAATAAAAACCTTTAAAAAAACAACAAAAATACGTTTCTCACTGTAAATGAAAACCTTAACATAAAAGTGATTTGATTACATTTGACCTAATATATAGAGATATATACACACACATATAAACCAGCAAAGTACTCCGCCTACAGAGGATCTTTAGCTAAGGCTGTTCTGTGCTGTTGCACCTGATTTTAAGTTTTTCTGTTTACAAACCTCCATTTTACCTTTGAGAAACTAAGAAAAAGTATACCACCCCTCATGATGATTCAGAGGCATTTTTCATCAAACAATACTAAATATATCAGGTCTTCTTGGATCAGAAATATATAGCAGCCCTCCTTTTCCAGGTAGCCCCTGTACATGTTGGTTTTTGTTTGTTCTTTTACTGATCTTTTGGAATGGAATAAATGAGATTTGTTCTTTGGGGCATGACCTAAAGAGAGGGTGGGGAGTCCTTACAACTCTCCAGCCTAGAGGTAGGGGGGTAGCACCCACCCCAAGAAGCAGAAGCCAACGGGTCTACAGGTCCTCAAATTGAAGATAAAAGATCACTGTATTCTGGCAAGTACGCAAGTCACTGAAATCCTGGGTGGGCTTCTGTTGTCGTTTGAAGTGCTCAGAGAACCCAATTTGACGTAGCCTACCTGAGCTCTGAGGAAAAGGCTGCAACAGCAGGTTTCTGTGGCACCACGGCGTGTGCGATAAACATCTGTCTGCTGCAGAGGACGCGCCTAAAATTAGTTTCAGAAAATAGCATTTAAATTAAGATCTCCCACCAATAGTTCTTGTGGGAAGCATATTGAATTTTAACAAAAGCAAGTGTGGGGCCAGGCTTACATTAATTGAGCCTTATCGTTAAATCTACTACTATTAACTCTATGCTAACAAAGGCTTTACTGCTTATTAACAGCTTTTTCTCATCTCAGCAATGTATTAAATGAAGAGAGAGATGCACAGCTAACTTTTACTGTCAAAGTGCTAGAGGCTACATTTAGTTTTTGATAGTCGCAGCAGTATCGACATAATGTGGTGGCACGCTTCACTCGGTGTTATCTTTATGAACTGAAATATCCAGGCACTAAAACCACAGAGGAAAATGCCGGTGGATCAGCTTCGCGTTTAGTGCCCATTCGAGGATAACTCACTTTAGAGAAGTTTCCAGCATGACTTCACTGACAGCAAGAATTTATCCTCCTAATATTGGCACTCTTGGTCTAAACAGCATGTAAAGCAGAGTGGTGATGCAAGCTGGACTCCAGTGGGTTTTTTCAGCACCCCCACTGCCCCAAAAAAAGAGAAAACAGCCCGGGTCATACACTGCTAATAACCTTGGCAGCACACTCCTCTGCTTCTACCACTGCCAATACTAATGAAACAAAACTAGGCGCAAGAGATTTCTTAGAAACTTGGTGTTAATGCAGCCTGGCTGGAACGATCAGTAATGCTTGTACTAATTATCCCTGAGTAGATTAGACCACAGAGTGCCAAGCCAGCCCAACAGCCTTTTCTGTGCATGCTCTGCTTGGTGACCACGCTTCTCAGTTCAGAGTGATAGGAAAAGGTTGACACCAACACAAACAGGAACGAGTTTGGTAAGACAATCACCACTGTAGCACCTTGAAGACAAGAGCGATTAAGAAAATAAGATCAAGCAATACTTCAAAGTAATGTACATTAAAAGAAAAAAAATCAAACAATACATAAGAAGTATGTATATGAGACAAACTGAAATACACCCATCAAAATCCCAATTTTGCTTTTTATTTGAAACGATGCAAATTACTCTATTGCATAGAGTAAATGAAGAATACGAAAAAGAGAACAAAGGGATGATCTCTACAAAACAGCAGTTCAGTTTTCTAGTGCCAGCCCTTTATACAGCATATTACAGGGGTTTTTATGGCGTCATATGCATGTGTAAAGCAGGAGAGTTACACTTCATCTAGAGCAGAAAGGTGAGTATGCACTTCTAGTTCTCAGTAATACTACATTTGTACAGCCTCTGTTGTTCCCTTGCCTAGGAGGTAGAAGACCGTGGTTCTATTTTGCTTTTCTAAAAAGGACACAAAAGAATATTATAGTATTATATGGCTTAGTGATTCATTTTAAATACAGATTCATTACTTAGGGTTTCAAACAGTTTGCATGACAACCTAAAACTTGGAAAACTTACTTATTTTTTCTACCACCTAGAAAGAAGATTAATCACTAATTTCTTATAAGGAAAAAAATTGAATTGGAAAGAGCAAAAGGCTAGATACACTGTACAAGGTCGTATGAAAAACTGAGGTCCACATGTATCTCAATGCAATTTGCAGGTTATTATTTTTAAAGGAATAAAATTACACTAAAATTACTATTTTTGCTGTTTTTCTTTCAAAATCAATAATTCTCATGAGATGATAGAGATGTAGCTATTCAAAGTTATATGTGCTTCTAAAACTGCCTTTTTTTAAGGTGAATTAACTAGTGAAAAAAATCTTAATTTATGCTTCCAGAAATATTAGTTTCTTTAAAGAAAAATATGCTTCGACATATGAAAGTTTATTTCAAGAGATACTATTTTCTCCTTAGAAACAGAAGTCAGTAACAAACTATTTTCTCCTGAATTAATCTCACCTTTACATTAGAGAGGAAAATGAGAAAATTCTCACAGCTAAATCAACATAAACAACAAGTGATGCATCCCCATTTGATAGTCAAAAATTAGGGGAAAATTACACCTCAAGACATACTTAATTTTGTCCTTTCTAGACAAAATATAAGATCAGAATCATTTCATCTCCCTCCCTACCCCACCCCCCCCCCCCCCCCCCCCCCAAAAAAAAAAAGGCTATTTCCATACAGACTGTCAATTGTACCTGCAATCCTTTCTCCTTCACCCAGGAAGGAGAAGGATTCATGCACTCACGAGGATGTGGAGACCTCAGGTTCAGCTCCTCTTCTCCCCAGGACAATTGTACAAACTACTGTGAGCGTGCATCTCACCACGGATTTCCCTTAACCTCTCTTACAGCACTGAAAGGAACAACAAAACAATTCTCTGGCTTAACGACCCAAGCGCTCGCTTGGGATGCGGACAGTTGGGTTTTAATCCTTTTTCCAGTGGATGTTTTATTTTCCCAGAGTGGAACAACTTCAGCTGCAAAAAGAGACACTGAAAGTCCACGTAACTAAGCTACTACGATCACCAGCATAAATCTTCATGGGAAGTTAAATACCGAACCAAAGATTGAATTACCTTGATTAAGGTGATTCATTTAAGGCAGATTTAATGCTTACTGACACAATGACAAAACAGAAAAAACACAGGACTTCCATATCCACTCCTGCTTGTTCCAGTGCCTTTTAAAAACACTGCATGCAGAGAAAAACAAAAAGCATAGAGATAAATGCAAAGTATTTATTACCCCTAGACCTGAATGGCTAGCCAGTGTTTGTAGGTCCTTGCTGGCTAACCTCCAGAAGTTGTCTTAGAAAGACAAAATGAGAATGTAATACACTGTTTACCAAGAACATGCATAAAAATCACGATTCCCTGAGAACAACTCGACCGAACAGCAGCACGCATACCTTACACTTGCTAGGCTTAGCCAGCAAGCCCCGCGCTCTCTGGAGCTTTCTCTGTTGCCTTTCTGGTTCATGCTCACCACTGCTCTTCCCCCCCCCCCCCCCCCCCCCCCCCCCCCCCAGATAAATCTTTTCTTTTCTCCCTCAGGCACTAATCAATGACCCAGCCCTGGTATCTTTATGGTCAGTTTTACCAGTCCTCATAGGGTATTTTCCCCCGTTCCGGACTTACTAGGCTGATCAGCATTGCCTGAGCAGCAGCTGCTATTGTTTCAGCTACCACAGAAACTCTAAGACCAGCATCCCTTTAGTGAAGGATATCTACTACGTTTGTTAATTTTTACCAGATCTGTTTTCATGGAAGCCATTAACACTCCTCTGTATTCCAACAGTATAATTTCCAATGTATATTTTAATAACAAAGTTCAATACTGCCTTTATAATTCACAAGGTCTTGTAGCTAGAGAAAAAAAAATACAGCAAGTATTTATGTAAGACCACTTCGGACAGATTTCTTCTAATAAACTTAGTATGCTGAATAGAAGGGGAAAAAAACTGCAAAATGAAAAGACTGCACAAACCAAATGCTATTTCATTCACAGAGCACTGCCTCTAAGACACCCAAATTCATTTACCTTAATAAAAATCAGCTTCCTTCTCTTAAAAAAAAAAAAAAGTGCGGTAACAAGTTTGGTAAAAGCTCAGGCTTTTCAGTCAATGAAGTCAGCGCGCTGTGACAGTGGCAATGCCACTTCCATATCAACCCTGTTAAGTGAAGAATTTGGTCTGCCTCCCAAGTCAGAAAGCCCCACTCTGTTACCAGTTTAATCCACTCTGCCTCCTTCCCCAAAGTGAAAGGATGATACAAAAGACTAAGGAAACATGGAAGGAGGGTGAAAGAAAGCACTACCAAATCAGAAGTCAGAAACGAGCTTTTATTATTATTATTATTATTGAAAGTCTCTTTGAAAATCCTTGAAAATCTCTTGAAAATCTCCTTGAAAATCTCTTCTAAAAACAAACAAAAAAGTTATGCTAATCCAGTCAATTCCTCGGATACTAGTCCACCTCTTCCTGTATTCTCTCCTATAATCACTGAATGAAGAATTGAAATTTGTGGTTTTATTAGCCCTATAAGAACTGTGAGAACAGTTTATTACTAATACAATTGCTATTTTTCTTAACCTTGTGAAGAATCTCGAAGTGCTTTAGAGACATGTTAAGTAATCCTCACAGCCCTATCAATCGCAGCTCATACAGGAAGTTCTTCAACCATTTTGAAACTGAAATATTCTAAATGTCATAGCAGATGACACAATATATCAAAATTAAGAATACATGGTATTTTAAAATTTAAATACACATATGTGAAATATAGATGACGTGAGTCAACACAATTCTTCTTGTTCTCACCTACTCAACTCTTCTATAGCAGCTTTTCTATTTTGATGCTCTTCAAAACCTTCCTCAAACGTCAGACCACCTCTTCAAACTTCTGTTCTCCAGCACTCTCTCCTCACCAGGTCTCTAGTTCAATTCCAGTGAGCAAAGAGCCATTTGCTTGATCCAGTTTCCTCCTCCTTTATTTTTCTCAAACATGCTGATCGTTGTATTCTCAATCTACTGCTACAGCTTTCCTTTCATCATAATTCACAATCACTCCACCCCATTATACTTGATCTTTCTGGTCTTTATCACCCATCACCACTGAAATTTCTGCACTTACCAGTCATCTCCTCCCCAAAGCCTTCCCCCATTTTTTCAATGAGATGAGTGATTGCCTTCATGCCTCACATTCCCTGTGTGCTTAGCTCTTATGCTACGCTCTCCAAGTGCAAGTTCACCCTTGGCATCTCCCAGCCCTGGCTTGCACCCCACATCCACTTCCTCTGCTGCTACTTCCACGCTGTGTGAACATGTCTGGCATGGATGCTACAGTGAGGCTGACTTCTTACACTGTAAACTGTTGTGCTTTTTTTTTTGCCCCCTTCCTCTGGCTCTACTACCTCAGCAAGCTTGTTCAAGAGATGGGCACAGCTGAAGTTCAACACGCTTAGAAGAGCCAGAACTGAACAGAAGTAACGTGCAGGCTGCAGTGCTACCCAATACCACAGATCTGCATTAATGCTTTTAAAATCCTGGTCCATGGAACTGATTGTCTGAAAGATTTTCAAAGATAGCTTGTAAAACAACCACAAAGAAGCTTTCAATTTGCATATGCACAAAGGCAATGAAACAAACTATTATTTTTGTTTACCCCATTCTACATTTCAAATATAACCTAATTTTATTGGGCTGTAAACCAGGAATGAAAGCACAGAAGAGAAAACTTCAGGTTTTTTTTTCCTCCTAACAAAATAAAAAGTGGTAATTCTTTCAACTTTTCCCTCTAGTTGTAGATAATGTAGTAGTGTGCCTTATACTCAATATAAGTCCAAATCATTATTTCCCAACCTTTCCAAATCCAGTGTAGATATTAACACTTATTTCTGGAAGACCTATATGTCTTCTGAAAGATTATCTATTCATCTACTTATTGACTATCCCTGCCCTGCTTAGACTGAAGATCTAAGAGGATTACAGAACCTGGTGGCATGGCTGAAGGCTTGTTAACTTAATAAGGCTATGGATTTAAAACTGTGTTAAATTAAACAGGTTTTGAAAATGGCTTAGCTCTGCCAGTGTGGATAAGGTTTAAGAGTCTCCTCTCAGATCTTTATCTTGCTCATGAAAAAGATGACCACATCAGTGCCCTGCTAGCTCACACATACAAACAAGTGAAGACCCATGACGAGTTAATTTTCTTGTAGCAAGCTCTGAGCTTCAGAATAAAAGCTTCATCTTTACTACAAGGCATGTTACCAAAGCACACTGAATTCATCCTTGCTGGATTTGTTTAAAATAAGCTTCTAGAATAGCTACGACCTATGTATGCCAAGACAGACTGTCGTCTGATTATCTCTCAATACTTTTCATCTCAACATTTAAATCAGTCAAAAGTGCCTCAGTTTTTCGATGATTTTTGATATAGATAAAATGCAGACTATAACGTAAAGAATTAAGAACATGCTCATGGAGAATAATTGAAGATACTTGTTTCAATTTATTCATTATCAATCCTCTCACACCTCTGTGCAAGACTACATTCCTTCTCTTTCATCCAGAGGCATGAAAGTTGGGTAGGAGTGGGTAATCTTAGTCTGTAACCAGAGATTTTCAAAAGCTTGTCTTGTAGAATTGCAGTTCACACAAGATAAAACAGTGCTTTAGTTCTTCAAAAAGCTTTTAATGTACATGTCTATTTTGAAAGTTCAGGTACTGAGAAAAGAAAGTCAGGAGACGTAACATATACATCTTTTCTTTATAAAAATGAGAACAGAATTACCTCACCTTATTGAAATGCCAGTGATATGAACAAAACTCATTAACAAAAACATACTGCAGACTTAAGGTTGTTGGGTTTGAGTGCTTCAGCTGTTATGAAATTCAATAGAACATTCACTGATGCCTACCTTTCATTTTTGAATGAAAATTTGAAGTTCTGTGCAACACTGGTGGCACTCAGTCACTTGTGAGATGAGGAGAATGATATCTGTATTAATTTTTAAGCACCATTCAAATGCTTGCCTTTGATCAAAATGCATTTATGATTAATAGCATACTTCTCAGCTAGAAATTGTAAAATGATACTTTGTACATTTACAAAAAAGTAAAAATGGACAACCTATATTCAGCTCTGAAGAATCATGCCGATGTGAAAGATGAAAAGAACAATTCAACCACATATCAGAACTTTTATTTCAAAAGCAAAAAAAAAGAACACTACACCCACAAATTTACACCATATTTCTAATTATATGTGGAAGGCATAATATATCAGCCCCGTTTCACACAAAATTACTGTGTGAAAGAAACCGCACAAACATGCGGCAAAGACAATAGTGTACCCATTTTGAGAAGAGACATTCTCATGAGTTCTGTTTCTTATACTTAAGAGTTTAAGTGCTTACAATGTAGATGGAAAGAAAATTAATCAAGGGCTAAATGAGGTAGGCATGCAGACCTAGACAAGAAATTCCATTACTTAAAATTCTGAACAGTTCTTACTCCTATGCTACAGAAACTTGACTTTGGATCATAAAATCACATGCTTGAGTGTCACAAGAAATGTCAAATGAGTGGCAGTCATGAGCTTCTAAGGGTACACGGGTAAATGATTTCCACAATGGATTGCTCATATGTGCCAAAGCTCATTTTCAGATATCTAGCAGGCTCAGATTCCTACACACTTCGGCAATGGTGTCTGTTTTTTCCCTTCAACTGCAGAGCCCAAACAAGTACATGTACCATGCAGACTGACTTGTCTTTCACGGGCAGAAAGTACACCTCGTGTTCATTACTATAACCAGGAAGCCAGAGAGATGCCCTAGAGAGCTGTGCAAACCGAAAGGAGTATGTCCTTAGCTCTTGCCCAGTCTAATCCCCTCCCAGCAACATCTAATGTTTCACAGCTTAACTCATAGAAGAGACACAGCAGAATGTAAGTTAGTTTGTAAGTGAGAACCCCTAAGAAAATTGAAGCTGATTATGTGGATGCTCTAGAAGAGCATCTTCCCGAGTCCTGACAACTTCCTATCATTTAAGAGGATTCAGAAGAGGAAGAAAAGGCTTAACAGTTTGCCTCTGCGCTGACCAAAACCAGCTAGGGGCTTCAAGCCCAAGCTGTGTACAGCCCTGGCAATATCGATGGGATGAGGACCTGCACGGACCTCAGTGCAGCAAGGCTCTAACTAGGACCAGCCCCGCTGTCCGACAATCAAACAGCTGACTGCTGCCATCTCCCCCTCTGTACCGAAATCTTGTTTGTACAGACAGCGCTATGCCCAAGAGACTTCTGTCAAGACATAATCTTCAACTGCCAGCACTGCCGGGCCAGCATTTGATAGATCGGTAACCAAAAGAGAACAAAGGACTTCTAAAATAAGATTACTATTGCCTCCTTGCCTTAAGGCTTCAGTTCCGGACCGCAGACATCGAAGTATAACTGAAGTCCACCAATTACACAAAACTGCAGCACAGCACTCGTAAAGCAGGCATGTCATCTCTAAGAAGCTATCTTTGAAGCTCTTCTGTCAGACAGGTTTTCTTTTTCCCTCTCAAATCTATAGGAAGGTGGAAATCTATAAATAACACGCGCTACATCGCCATTCTTCAGTATTCTGAACACATGCCAGAGCCAAGGCATCTATTAGTTTGTTAAGGCACGTCAGACAGGGTGAAGTGATCTTCACGAGCTGGGAAGGTGAGGAATGAAGCAAGTGCAGATCAGAGTACTTTCTCCGAATGTGCAATTCTCCCACTTCAGGGCTGCTTACTTCCTGAAATTAACCCACCTCACCTCAAAGCAGGCATTCTTGGTCCAAAAAGCTGCTCTTAAAAAGATCCTGGTTTGGTTATATGGAAAGAAACGCAAAGAAATTAACGTAATACAACCAACCCAAGAATTCACTACTTATTTTCTGAGATGAAGCTTTTCTGTCTAACAGAGAGGCATCTGATTGGAACTGAGACACAACAGACGCACGCTTTCCTTTGTGCACACAGGAAAAAGGTGCATGTATGGACAGAGCTGACCAGATGATATTTCAGCTTGAATTACTGAGACATGTTCTTATCCACACTACAGTATGTATATAGTCAGTGATTTAAAGGAGGAGGAAGAAGAAAAAAGTGTTTACAACCGAAGGAAGCTAACCAGTACAGCAGTACTAACCTGTGCCTTATGCTCTTCGTTCATTTAGCAGATAGTCATAAATACCGTGAGTCTCTGCAGTCCAGATACTTAAACAGGGCATTTTCTTTCTTATTACTTATTTTATTGCCCTATGTTTGACACAGTCAAGGATAAGTTCGACATGAGAAGGAAGGAAGATATGTTTCCTTTTCCTTGGAAGTAGTACGCTACATAAGATCAGAGGAGATGACATATTTGAATAAAGGACAACAGCGGAGCCAAAGGAAAGACTGAGGAAGGTGCTAAGCAGATCCTAAGGAGAAGGCACTGCAAAGGGAATTCTGCTGAAAGATAACCATCTCAACACTGAGAGTTCCCGGTTTTATTGTTACAGCAGCGGTTTCAGGCCTGCTGCTCTCTGCAGTACCTATGTGCACATGAAACACAGGTAAGAAGAAATACCATCTGAAAACCATTTTACTCAGGTAAAAGAGGGGAAAAGAAGGATTTCTAGCTGAGCCCCATTATAATCACCCTCCGCAGCTCCTCCTACCTTACACTACACCTATTAAGCCACTGAACAAGCGGCTTTCCAACCACAAAAAGCTGGGCACGATGCAGAGAGAAACACAGCATTAGCACTGCTGTCACTTTTTTTAACCAGACCCCAGACCACCTCTGTAAAGCAACTGGATTAGCATTTGATTCCTATGGTACTAGGAGAAAAATATATTTTTATTCCCCACAAAAAAGACTGGTGCCCTTTACGAGCCCATTAAAAATACAGGCTTTAAACTTGCTTTTTGTGCAGAAGTTTAAGTTCCTTGAACGATCAAAGAGGTAACCTGTAACCCACTGGCAAACTGCAGTGGAGAAAGACACCATTTTATTTCTATAAGCTGTTTTAAACGAATCTACAGAGATGGAAGAATACTAATATTAAACCAGGAAATGAAGGGAAATGGGGAGTCCCCTCTTCCTCCTGAAAACAAAGCCATTACACAGCACCGTCTTCCACTAATATGAAAAAAATAAAAGGGCATCAAAAACCAAGTTAAAAGGATTAAGTACCACACTTCAGAACTGGCAATTGGTTTTTTAGTTTTTAAGTAAACCTACTTCAACACCCATTTTTTTTTTTTTTTTTAAGTAAAGGGATTACACTAGTTTCTCCCTATTTCACCAAGCAGATTACTGTTAGCTTGCAGTGAAGGATTGCTACCAAGGTTCAAAGTGCAGAATTAAGCATTTCAGTACTACCAGCATCACTCACATCAGACACACTCTTTTCAAAACACACTCAAATCTACACACAAGTTTTCCAGTCGGACACGGAGAAGAACACAACAGCAGCTTCCAGCTATTTTTAAGTGTCTGGCTTTGCTTCAGTGAGGCATTTACTTGACTGCCTATCAAACATCCAAAGACAAAATTAAATCTTTTTAACAACTCAGCACTAGGCACCGGCCCATCGCTGCTACAGGAAATGGATTATGAACAGCTCTTTAGTGATCTGGAAGTCAACTATTTAAAGAGTGAACAGCGGTTATCTACTGACCTCAGCCGAGACTGTGGACCCATTGTAAAACACACCATACATACATCCAAAATAAAAAGTCAATCCATGCCCTGAAGAGTACACAGTTTAACCAGCACGTCAGACAAAGGAGGTACTATCAGTCATATCTGCAGATGGGAAGCAGGCACAAAGACCTCTGCATGACTCTGTGCAAGGTTATAATAGAGGTCTGTGGCAGAGCCAGGAACCAAGCCCGGAAGCCCTGAATCCTACACCCGTGTCTTTAGATGCAGAGACAATTCTTCCCATTGCTTAGCCTCCTCTTTACTTAATTAGTTATCTGCCAGAGGAAACACATTAACGCCATGAGAGGCGGTCTGTTTTCCTTTTAAAATTTAATGGCGATGATAAATATATCTAGCTTAACATAGGATACAAGAGTGTTACAGAGGGGTGATTAAAATTGTACAAACAATTGTAGATGTAAAACCAGAATCTGTTATTTCAAAAAGCGTGAGAGGAACTAAAAGAGCATATACATCATTTAGAGATAATTCAAAACATTTTCTAATGATCGCTCCTGAATACAAACAGGTGCCTACCTCCGCATTCAGCATATGAAAGCTCTTAATTTGAGAAGCTGCACCTTGCTGCTCCTTGCCTTTACAAGAAAGAATACACGCAGGAATGCATAATTAGAACTGAACAGACAACAAAAAAATGGACTTGTAAAAAAGATAAAGGAAGAAGCAAATTGTGCAAATACAGTCTTCAATATCAGGTATCATCAGGTAATGATTTTCTAACCTATGAGCACAAATACCCATCATGAAACTAACGGCCTTAGCAGCACGTTTCCACAGCAGTGTTTTTTGTGAAGCAGCATACTTTATAGCCTGATCTATCATCACAAAACGGGCCTCTCCTAAGAGTACCTGACCAGCATATGTTTACCAACATGACATTTCTAGGCACCAGCTCTTGTTCAGAGCCCAATTAAACACTTGATCCAATCACCTTGGGTGTTGAGTTCAAATATCACTGCTGGGAAAAGAGGACCTAGATCCATCTTTTTTCCTTCTTGGCATTAAAGCTGCTCCAGCAGTTCTCAAGAAAGCCTACTGGACAGCAAATGACCACTGCAGCTGGAGCAGTACAAAAACAGGACTTTAAAATTTTGCTGCTACTTTCCTGGGTTGCACCAGCCTGAGAATGGAAGTGGGGGTTTACAATGCAATACAACACAGCTCAGCATTAGTAGAAACCCAGGGAACAAGCTTCTGTTTGTGGATTTTCCTTTTCTCCTCAGTTTAAAAGAATTTATTGCAAACATCTGAGACATTGGTGGTTCTGAAGGGAAGATGTTTTAGGAATGCACAGAGCTAGAATTTATTAAAGCAGTGAGAAAGCTCCCACAAACATATGAATGAGCATCTGCTACTAGCCTGTAATGTTCCTCTACCTTCTCCTTTCAAGGAGACTTTCAAGTGAGGAAGTCTTGGCTTTCCAGATTAAAAACAAAACAACAAAAAAAAAGAAAAAGCTTTAGGACTTTTCCATTGTCTGCACTGCAAGATTTCTCCATAAGATTTCTCACTGCCATATAGTACAATATACTCAAATTACACCATCAACACTCATTCAGCATAAGCATCAACTCTATTAGGCTTGGCCAATTTTTGAGCTATTCACACTTTTCCTATTGGAAAAGAAAAAATCTTTGAATCCTTTACTTATCTCTTCTGGCCTACGCTTGGTCCAGAAAACAGCTGAAAACATTATGGAAAACAAAAGAAAAACAAAACATTCTCAACAGCGATAAGATTTCAGGCTATCTACACAACCCCACTCTGGATTCTGCTAAGAAGACAGCCCTAACTTCCGAAACTACTTGGACCATAAAGAAACTAGCAGAATCTGTATGTCTTCGACACATACAAATTCAAGAGGGGGGAAGAAAAAATTAAATATGTATCAATTAGAACATTCTTCAACATTTCCTAACTTATGCACACAGCTAAGCTTATGACTCCTGCAATAACCATACCCTTGTGAAACTGCCACAAGGAACTTAAGATAATACCCACTTGACATACTTTGTGGAACTGACAAGATACGTAAGAATAGAAATTTGAAAGCGAGCACCCTCAAGTTTTCATGCATTCTCTTTAAGGAAAGAAGGCTCACGTCATTACACAGCCCCTTCCTTAACAGAGCCCAGTAACTTGCTCCTGACGACCAGACCCAAGCTGATTTAACAGCATGCTGCAGTTCTGACAGCTCTTCCAAACTGTCAACCTAGCTGAAGGTTTTCACAAAAAAAATTAAAACAAAAAAGTAGTGAATTAGCATCCACACCAAAGGGAAAGCTGCAGCATGAGCTCAACCATTATTTGTTCTCCCAGGCAAGCTGGCTGCTCAGAGCACAAGGGCTGGGCAGGCAGCAAACAGAGTTTCCATCAGGTACAGCACTATGCTGCCTTTGTCCAGCTGGTAGCCAGGGAAAGGTATGGAGGGTTTTCTGCATCAAAACAGAACAGAAAATAAAGAGTTTAAGAACTTGCAGTGAGCAATTGCAGTTGTAGTGGTGAGAGACTATACAAGTTATAGAAAGAAACAGGGTTACTGCAATGGGGGAGATAAAAGGTGCAGGACACGTTAATCCCCGCCAGCCCCCAGCTTCATTACTTCTAAGACACAAGGAACCGTTTGTTTGTTTATTGCCACATGTCACCACGTACACACAGAGAAGGCAATATAGGTAGTACCCTGAAATAACACGGCTGGCAGTTTCATAGTCATTGATACAGTTCAGGAAATCACGCTGCAGTACATGCTGAATTAACCTTGTCTGAAAATTATAGCATCCTCTGAAAGGGCATTTATGAGTTTAGTATTACTTCAGGGTATAACAGAATGTTTATGACTTGACAGCCTTCATCCACATTCACTTCATTTAATGTAACAGCAACTTTCATTTATTCCCCTTCATTGTTTCCCTTCAACAAAATTAGTTTAGGAATTCTGACTCTGCCACTCATCTAGAAACAGGTTTTCCTTCCCAGCTCCCAGAGAGAAACTATATTTGAAACCATCTTTAAGGTGTAGTTAACGAAACAAACAGGGCATTCACTTCAACGTTGCCCATTCAATTGGCATTTTGTTTTCTGAACATGTTTTCATAAACCCTTTTCATATAGAAAAGGGAAAAATTGTTCTTATCTCTCCATTCTTATCCCTGAGAGTAGGCTCATGTTCTTCAAAGTACTGGCTTCCTAGTAAAAAAGACTCTGGACAAGACAAACAAAAGATGAGAAGATCATCTTTCCCTGTCTCCCAAAGGAAAGAAGACAGGAGAATGCCTGTGTTACCCTACACAACTTGGAAACCCCAGAAACAACGATGTATTCAGACTTTCTGTAAAATGCTGACGTCTACCCCTAATATACACCAAGTATCAGTTAACTGCATGAGGAATCCACATGGTCACAATCTTAACGGCACGTGGTATAACAGAGCTAATGAATTGAGGCAACATTCCATATGTTATCACTTTCCACTCTGTACAACATCTGGAAATGCAAATGTTGTACAACAGGATATTGTGGAACATTTTTAAAAAGAGAGATAATATTTCATATTCTGTTTCATAATTTTTCTAATAAGACTTTGAGAAACTCCAAAGTGCGCTCATTCACATATGCAGTACGTTGGTACACCAGCAGCCTTTCTGAAGGAGAAGCAGTCTCTGAAAATACGAAGTTATTTACAGAGGTCTACACGATCATAAATAATTAAGTTACATGAACATTTTGCTTTGCTTCAAAAGGAAGGGCTTTTGCAAATGCAAGATATCATAGCAAACTCCTTAAGATTCTGGAAATGACAGGACAGTTTCTGATACTGAAGCTTCCTTACAGGATTTTTTTTTTTTATGGTTTACCTTCTGGAAGAAGAAAAAATACATCATCTCCCCCCCTTACCAATCAGTATATATACACAGAACAAAACTCATTAACAGGATGTGGCATTATCATTATTTATTTATTCTAGAGAAAAGAACCTAATGAGATTACCAAGCAGAGAAAACAATGCGAACTTAAGATGCGTATCTAAGATGTTTGAGACAGATTCTAAACATATAAATACTTCTCAAGACGAATAAGCATAAGGTTTCCTTCATTTGATTTAGTTTACTTACCATTCAGGTATATCTTAAAATAAAGACTAGTCTTGTCAAATGCACATTTAAGCCCTCTCCTTGGAACTTATGATTTTCTTCTTGTGAGGTTTAGAGAAACATCCTAAGTCATTTTGTAATTTTGTTTAATTTTCATGCAGGAATTCAAAAGAGGCAAGAATCCTAAATGGGCAGCAAGATCTTTTAGAGAAGCCAATCTACCTTGTCATTAGACAAAACAAAGAAAGGTCAGTCATCTCATAAACTGGTATTTCCTGATAAGGGCTCTAGAATAGATCATCATAAATGATTATAAAGCACAGTGGAGTCTACAGGTTGCATGGATCCCAGGAAGGAACATGAACACAGACATAAGAATGTTTTCCTATCACAGCACGTGGATTTTCTAATCACTTCAAAAGAATAATTTTATTTTTTCTTCAAAGTAAAGGGCAAGGACTGAAAGTATAAACAAACTTTCATTGACTTCAACAAGAACATAACTTCCTTGCTCATGTTTAACATTCACTATATCTAGAGGAAGTTTACTGATAATTAGAATCATTACAGAAAGTGCAGGAAACAAAATAGAGTCTCTAATAAGAAAGTATTATCCCTAGCTTATTGGTATTTACATAGCAGTAAACCAATACTGATAAGAATACTAATGTGTGTCTGCTAGACATCCACAATTCTCCAGAATAACTCGTTTTGCCATACTTACTGCCTGCCCTTATCCTGAAGCAAGGGACATCAACTGTTTTGAACCAGCGAGGGAAGAGATGGCAACAGGACTCGGTACTCACCCGAACAGGAGGGCTCCGCGCTTGCACCCTTTGCTGCTGTCCAACTTGCGAGCTCGGCAGCTCCTTCGAGCCACAACTAGCAACAGTGGTAATCGGGACCCTTAAAGCGTTTGTGCCACCCGTCCCACCGCCGGTGCCAGGTTTCCGAGGCCTCTGCTTGATGCCATCCAGTAGTCTGACAAGCAAAATATTACTGGGGAGCTCATCAACGCCGCAGTCCACCAAAGTCCTGCACTCGGGGCACCGAAGCTCATTTCGAGAGCTGACGATGCCCAGCAGACAGCGCTTGCAGAAGGTGTGCTGGCAGGGCAGGACTTTGGCAGAAGCATCAAGGCGCTCTAGGCACACAGGGCACTCCAGCAGATCCAGCAGAGCTGATTCATCCATTTTCTTCGTATCACTTAACCGAAAAAACAAATCTTCGCAGAATTTGGGTGTTTTGAGCGCTCCAAGGCTATCATGTTACATCCATTCCTCTCCTGGCCGTGCTCTGAAATGTTTTGAGGGAAAAAGGCATTAGGAAGCTGAGAAAAGAGTCACTGGGACTATTTCATCTGGAGATATTCCTACAAGGCGCAAAATAAAACACGTCTACTTTAATTCAGCGTTCAGCTTTCAACAGATGGGAGAAAAATCACAACAGCAATAAGTAATAGTCGTGATGTACATTCACGTATCTGTTTACTTGAAGTACTGTAATAAATAAGGAGGGCTAGGGGTTTTAAATCCAAGTTCTCGAGCACTTTTATTCCCCGCAGCCGTGCCCTCAGCTCGCTCCCACACGGGAGCTGCCCCGCACCACACGAACAACGCTCGTTTTTCACGGCTCTCGCCTCTCACATCTGTACCCCCGGGCGTTTATCTGCCAGAAGCTTTTTTTTTTTTTTCCTTTTTTTGCCACGAGGAAAAGGCGGAGGTCCTTAAACCGCAGCTCGGGCCGAAAAAAAAAAGAATATATTTAAAAAAAAATTAGAAATTTGGATTCTTCCCCCCCCACACCCCCTCCCCAGGAGCGGGTACGGCAGCCGCCCGCGTCTGTCACGGCCCCATGGCGGGGGGCGACCCACCGCCCCCCCCCGCCCCGCCGGCGGACCCAGTGCCCCCCCGAGCCCGTGCCTCACCGTGGGGCGCCGCCGCCGGCCCCAGGGGCCCCGCTTTGTTCCCGGGAGCCGCCACCGGTGCCTCTCCCGCCGCGGCAGCGCCAAGGCTGCCGTCCCCTCCCTCGCCTTCCCTTCCCTCCTCTCCCTTCCCCGCCCCGCCGCGCAGGGCTGACGCGGGGGGCGGCACCGCCCCGCCGAGGCCGAGGGGAGGGCGGCGGGGAGGGCGGCCCCCAGCCCGGCCCGGCTCGGTGTGAGCCGCCTCCCCTCAGCCGCGGCGCCTCCCCGCCCGGGTGGGGCCGCGCCGTGATGGCCGCCCCTTGGGGCCCGCCAAGTGCGGCCTCGGCCGGGGCCCGAGCTGGGGCCCGCGGCTGTGAGGAGGAGGAGGAGGAAGAAGAAGAGGAGGAGGAGGAGGAGGAGGAGGAGGAGGAGGGCCTGTCCGGCCGCTTGTCTGCGGGTGGCACCCCCTGAGCCGCCGAGTGGGGGCAGAAAGTGCCCCTGACAGCCCCCGCTGAGGTTATCCTTCGTGAGGCGGTTCGCTGCGAGGCAGCTCATAAATAAAGACGTGAACCCTCACGCAGGCGTGAACTGATGGTAAAACGGCCAAAAGGAGTTGTAAGAAGTCGCTTTTTGAACCAGGTGTGGCACCCTGCCTGTGGTGGTGCCTGGCCAAATGCCCAAGTTCGTACAGGGGCTCCAATTAAACATCGCCTCTGCTTGCAGCTCCGAGGGGAAATAACCAGAAAGCCTCCCCGTATGTTGTTCTGAGCGGCTCAGGTTAGCCATTCCAGCTTGTTGCCAATCCTTCTGAAAGTTATGTGCATATAAAAAGCGGTTTTTTGTAGGTCGTGAAGGTTCGTGTCAGTAGATTGTGTGGTAGGCTTAGCTGTTTTGTTTGTTAGCTGGGTTGTTCCCTGCAGAAGTGATATTCTGCAAATGTTAGGATTTCCAAATATATGTGCACAGGCCAAATACGTCTTTAACTGCTTTTTATTAGTAGGAATAGTAAAAGTTATAAATATCTACAGTTCATTAAGGAATAAGGCCTCCTCCCCCATAAATTCTGGAGTTTAGGAAAACTGATGCAGATGGGGTTCTGGTCTATGTCTGCGCTTTGCAGGGAGTATTGTAACATAAATAGAGGAGAAGGGTATGAACATTTGATACTTGGGAATATTCCTGTGTCTCGCAGTATTCCTCTCTCTTGCTGTGCAAGCACTGCTGCTACAGAAGGAATGAGCAGTACGTTTGAGCTACTCGCTTGTTGAATCTATGCAGAAGTGCTTCTCACAATTAATTGTCGCTTCTGGCCATAGCTTCTCAAGATCTCATCACGTTTGCAGGGCAATGGTTTACCAGCCTTTACAGCACAGCATGCTTTTGTAAGTGACGCAATTATTGTTGTCTGAACTCAGTTTGTTGCCTAAGGAATGTAAAATATCTACTCAAACAGTAAAGGCATTTACGTTACAGGTGGTGGACCAGAAAAGCAAGATGAAAGTTCAGGGAAGCAGGATAAAAAGATTAGCCCTTTATCAAGGTTAGTCTCTGAGAATGTTTTCTGTAAAGTCTGTAAAATATTAAATATGTTTTAGTATACTAGCCAGAGCAGTAAACATTCCGAAGAGTGTCAGATAAATATGTTACTTCCCGAGCAGCAGCAGTAGTTAATTTTCAAACAAACATAATCTGTGTAAAAAATCGTGGGTGTGCATGCCGATGTACGCCACTGCCCTCTTATGGATGAAGTGTTTTGACTCTGCGTGGCTGCGCTAGGCTGACGCCAGGACTGAAAGGAACAGAATTCCTGTTATATTTAAGCATTCGTTCATTTCTGCTCCTGCCACAAGCAGGGAACTGCACACTTTGCACAGTTTTACACGAGGAGACCTTCCTTCTTGAAACCCTTCCGTTGTTATGTACAGTTCATTACTTAGTACCAGTTGTGCAGGGACCTAGCTGATGCAAAGGAGAGGTTGCGCAGGGCGGAGAACCATTAAAAACACAGATTTGTGGTATGAGGCCCTCCCGTTACTTGATCACCAGATTTCTACAATTATGATTTTAATTATTTTTGTTTTTGTGAAAACTTTTTACACATTTTTGTGTATTCTGAAAGTTAGTTTTCAGGTACAAACTTTTTTCTTTTCTCTCCAGTGTATGCTGTTTCTCTTCATCGGTCAGCCACTGGATAAAGGAGAAAGTGAAGGGCAACAGGCAGAAGAGAACAGCAAAAGACAAAACGTCAGTAGCACAACTGGTAAACCTGATTTCTTATGAACATGTGTTCTCTATCCAGCGTCCTTGGGACAGTACATCCACTATGTCCTCTGTGCTTCTTCCCTTTTGCTAATGCTGTCTTGTTCTTCTGTAGGCCAACCACCCTACAGGCCTTCCCGCATCTTCAGCCCTCTCTGCCATCACAATCATATTTTTTATTCCCCTACACCCTACTGCAGTAATTCATTTTTCTGTCACATTTCCAAGTCTCCTTAGTTCTTCCTCTGTCTTAAAATGCTAGACAGCATATGCTGTGCCTGGCTCTGAGCAACATTTGACTAGTCGGGAAGTTGGCAGGCCAACAAGAAGAGATAGTGACCTCTGCTGCACCTTCTTCTGTAGTAGGGGCATTCGATTTTGCTTGTTTCTGGATATGACCACTGCTTTCCATAAAAACCTATAGAATCTTAATATCTTTACAAATGTTCTGTCAGGTTTTGCTATTGAATTACAAACAATTGGGAAGAGAGGCTGACAGATGCACTCCGTGATCATTTGCATCTAGTTTCTTAGGAAATTTGACTAAGAAATAGTATGAGATGTTTCAGAATAGGATTCCACTCGTTAGCTTGCAGATCTTTTGAAATGTGCAGACGTTTGTAAACTAACACACTAACAAGCAAAAGCACTAAATGCACTGAAGTACTGGAGTAATTGGAGGCTGAGTAGGGGATGCTCTGGCCTGAGAGAATAAACAGATGAATATATATTTATTTGTGGATTACATCCTCAAAATCTTGAGATGGCTGCAAATCACATAATACCAAGGTAATAAGAATCACGGAACAGGGGTGTTACATCCTACCAAAAAGAAGTGTTAAACAAGACAGTGTTCTGAGGGAGTCATAGGCTGGATTTTTAATTTTTTTTGTAGGTTCAAGAATGAATGTTAACAATATTATTTCTACTGGGAAGTACAAGCATGCTTTTGTTTTAAGATCCACTTCTTCATACTAAACTGTTTTTATAGCTATTTTTTCGGAAAGGATGATGTTTCCCCATTTGTAACTTCCAGATTAGCCTATTTTTCCCATGGCACATTGATCTCAAGCACAGACCAGAAAGGTTAATCTTATTTCCTCAAAAAATGACCCCTGGAGATGCAGTGGAGATTTCTTTTCAAAGGCAAAGCTAAACTCCCAGTGACATCAATTTACTAAGAGTTTACCATTGATGCCCGTGCTGATGTTGCTGTGTTGCTGCCTTTCGTAGTAGCACATACAACACACGGTGAAACATGGCCAGTTTTCTTCAGTCTCTGGTGGCAATGGGCAAGGATGTTCTTTGATGACTCTATTCCCTTTTCATATATTTTTGGTTGGTTTTGTTTTGACAACAAGATGGCTATGCTGCAATTAGTGCTGGCTTTAAATTGCCTTGGTTACTGTGAGCGTGATTCTGACAGCAGGGAGCTTAGCGTGGTTGATATCTATCCAGGCAGTTTGCTTGCAAACTGGGTTCTGTGCTGCCCCTGCTGCACTTCAGGTGTTGTGAACTAGTCGTAACTAGATCAATGGCTTATATTTGCGAGGAGGCAGGAGAAATGGGTTGATGTGCTTTCAGTACATTTTGGCTTCTAGTTTTACAGCTTTATTCAGTATTCAACTAGGCACTTAGCTGAGAGCACAGACAATAGCTGCCTGGCTGCGTCTCAGACCTGACAAGACAGAGATGACATTTGAATTTTGATTACTTTTTAGTTTCCTGTTTCCTTGAGGAGGATGTCCTTTGTGTACAAACCGTGTTAGCTCTCTGTGACAAAGTGAAGCTGGGATCTTACCTTTGCACTTACCTTTTCTCTATTTGATGCTTTTGCAATTACTTTTAAGTCACAATGAGACAGTATGGCACAGCTACAAATACAAAAGACAAAGTGGATGTGACGTTAAAGAATATATGTATTACAGATCCTCAGTGTTCAGGTGAGCTCCCTTATCTCACAGCATTTTCCCCAGTTTAGTCATTGGAAGATACCTACTGGGCTTCTGGGTTTATGTTCTGCATAGCCTAGCTACAGTATCCACTGCTGCATCTGCAGGAGAAATTCCTGTGAGGACAGAGCGTGCCAGATTCTCTTCTCAGCCCTTTCCTAGGTATCTCCCAATCTGATTCAGATCTGCTCTCCTGAAGATTCATACGTGGATCAGGATGCAGTTTAAGAATTACTGACTGACCTAGACTTTTTGGAACACTTGCGTGCTGTTTTAGTAGTTTGCTAGATTGTTAGTGAATTTTAAGCTATTAAAAAGCTATTAATTCCCCACTTGCAAAGGCTGCATACAAGTCACAGGCTAAAAATTCTTGATGAGCTGACACCCGTGTTTCATAATAGACGAGTAAGCTGACAACCATATAAATGTTTAAATAGAATTATTGTGTTAATGAGTCTAGACAGAGATCGGGCACGACTATATCAAACACCTTGAGTAATAACATGTTGGAGAGACTAAACTCCCATTTTACCGATGTTTGAGGAACATTGTGACAAATGTTTGGAGCATTCAAAGCACAAACAGATTAGATGAGTTACAGGGCCCAAACATTTTTTTTTCTTTCTAAATAGGGAAAAACATAATATGATAAAGGATATTCAATGTTCATGAAAGTTTACTTAGTCTCCATTACCACACCTTATTACATCATTACTGTAGCATCTGAAAGAAGCTGAATGTCTGGAAACTGGATGCTTGGCATGTGTATGACTTGAGTGAAAAATTGGGTATTAGACAGGAGGAGCTGGAACTGCTGAGAAGAGTCAGAGGCACTTTTGCTTGTGGACTGTACAGAGGAGGGTTTGTTGTGGGCATTGAGAGAAGGCTGTATCTGTTACATCAGGTCTACTATTCCTAAATTCTGTGTTTTATTGTATTTTATATTTCTGGAAAAGCTCCACTGTCTCTCTAAAATCCTGTGAGTCAAAGAGAGTCAGTAAGTTCCACGAATTGGAAAGGATCCACAGCATTGTGCTGTTTTATCTAGTGGGGTAGAATTAACCCTCACAGAGCAGACATCCCTGGCCAAAGCCTCAGCGGCCTACCCTCAACAAAGTGTCCTCTAAAAAGTAGCAGGCTGGAACCTCTGACTGTCTTCACATTTTCACACCAAATCTATCTTCAGAACATGCTAGTAAGCACCCCCCTCAGTCTTTCTAGATGAGAAGTTTTCAAGTCCACTTAGAGGACTGAGAGTCCCACAGGCTCTTTAAAAGGTGATTTAGAAATGTTATTTCTGTTCTCATGCCAAATAACGTGTTGTTTGAGCAACTGCACGACAACATATGAAAACTCAGACGTTTCTTCGGGTTTTAACAAACACCTAATTCTAGGTGTCTAACTCAGTTACTGCAAGGCTTCAGTGCATTTACAGAGATGTAACTCATAAAAATAGTTGTGCTTTTGTCATTAAAGCACATCTAATGACACCTGTCATTAAAGCATAAGAATTATATAGCAACAGCAAGGCTATATCCAAAATGTTGTTTGTATGTTTTTATGCTGAGTCCTGCAGTTCCTCCTACTGACCAAATCAGGACATCTGTTGGAAAACACCACACTCCCTTCACCTAGCTCTCCTCTGCAGTGAAATTTGGTCAGTCTGGATTTTGTCCCAGAACAGAGCCTTGGTGTAGCTGTGCCATACTGCCAGGCTTAGGAGCAGGGGCTTGTAAGATGCTCCAGGATAGATACGTGACATTTTTCTTCATGAAACTCTTGGGTTTTGTAGCTTGTTCGAATTCTAAATTAAGCCATTTTAGAATTTTCAGTGCTGCAATAGTTTGGTAGCTTGCCAAAAAAAAAAAAATCTGATAGAGCTGTAATGCTAGTTCTTAAAAGCATGCTCAGCTAGTTTCTTCAAAAAGATTTACTTCCTTAAAATAGCATTTTCCTAATAAAAGTGCTTGCTGGGCAGAGCTATCTGACAAGCAAGTAGAATTATCAGCATGTTTACTTTTCAAACTTCTCTGCCACACTTACACAGTTCTGCCGTGATATCAAAAATACAAGTGATGCAATGGGTTTTGTAAGAGTTTGTTTATGAGGATATAAAAAATTACAGTATGTAATTTAAAATGTACTATGCACTAACAATTTAAAATGCACTAATGCTTTCATCGAAAACTAGGGAAGGCAGTGGTGTTATCCCAAGGTAAAGCAATTTTTTTTTGACTGAAGCATCCTTTTCCGGAATGTACTGTCAGATACAAAGAAAGCAGAACAAGTTATTCTTGCACTGTCTAAAAGGTGCAGAAGCTCTTTTCACAGCTTCAGATATCTGCAGTTTCTGGTATACTTCAGGAAGGATATAAGACAGAGGTTTGGATGTGCTCAGTGTACCATCCATGTACACGATTTTTGTCTGTGATGTGTTAGAAGCAAAGAGCAGGGATTTGCAATGCAGCCTGACTCTCAGGGAAAAGCCTCCTGTATGGAGCACTGGAAAAGTTTGAGTTGCACTGGGATGAAAGTAGGTGAATAAAGGGACAAGTTCCCCACTGATTTTCTGCAGTTGCTGTCATTCTGCTACCACAGTTCTTTACAAAGGGGGGAATCAAGACAAAAAAAAAATCCTTTCCTTGTTTATAATAAGATTAAGAAAGTGAGATAAATTTATGGAGTATTCATGGCAGTACTTTGGATTTCTTTTGTAAAGCTTGGGACTTGGCTTTTAAGTTGATGAAGACATTGAGACACAAAATGAATTCTCTGAGGCTTCTGGCGCTACAGGGCTATATAATCACTTTGGGATTGCCAAAGTTTTTTTTTTTGTAGATTTGTGTCACTTTCACTCCCACACATCTGGCAATGGACCTCTCTGCACTGGCTTAGTTGAAAATCTTATCTCATAGATCATTACTAGCAATAAATTCCAGCCTTTGTGCTTACTTATACTGTCCCACAGCCTAGAGTCACTGATTTTGTAGAACTAGGAATTTGGTCTGTAAAATATTTACTCACTAAAAAAAAAAAACATCCCTCAAAACCAACCCTCTAGCTCTTTCTTTGTGAAGCCAGCTCTGAAAATGTAAATCATATCAAACTGACTCTCAGGGCCAAATAAAACAGGCAGCTGGATTCCATCCATGTAGCTAAGAATCAGCCCTTAAATACTGCTTGAATATACACTTTATATGAGCTACAGTAAAACTCATTTTCGAGCATTATTTTCCCACATGTCCCAGAAAACGCACACAGCAACTCTCTGCATATGGATGTGAATGGGGCACAACAACAGGTACGTGTGCCAGAAACCTGTTAGCAAGCAGCACGCCAAATGGCTAATGCAGCTCTACCACCATTCTTCTCGAAGGTCACACCTACCCCGTAAACAAAGGATGTATTTTTAATCCATGTCACAGTCCTTAAATATAGCTAAGGCAGCTGTGGTCAAAATGGCTGTCAGCAAATGGTCTGTACGAGGTGTTTTCCTGTGTGCTAGTTCCCACTAGTCTGTGAACATTTTTCTGCTATTGCGTTCTGGAAGCATTCTTATGTATGACATTTGTTGTGCTGTTCCTTTTTTACAGGACAGCGATGCGGAGCGTGAAGGCAGAGTTCCCTCATACGTTGAAGACTGCACCTGATGATGACAAAGACCGGAAAGAGAAGCGCAGGCAAGACAAATGAGGGGAGATAATGAGTGGCATAGATGTGGTTATTTCTGCAGGATAAATTACGTGATTTGCTGGGGAGGAAGCAAAGGGATAATTCCCAGGACTAAACCACAGATCTCCAGTTTAGTGACCTATCTCCTGGAATACCCAGGACCAGGGTGAGTAATGACCAGAAACTATTGCAGAGGTGGTCTCTAGGTGTTGGGAGAAATGGTTCAGAGAAGCTGGAGATGCCAGGTACTCTGTAATATCCCTCCATTTCTGAGCATCAGATGTCAGAAGAAAAACTGGCAACTGGCAGATGATTAAACCAGAATATTCTCCAAGAGTCCTGACAATCATTCAGGAGTAACTAACTTCAGCAAAAACATGGCAGAATAAACAACCAGGATATAAGTAACTTGGAATGCCTTCCCCTTTTGTTTTCGTAGGACAGCAGGGCTTTGACTTCAGATAGTGTTGTAGTGTTACCATGTGTCATGACACATGGTTGTTTAACCAAAATGCCAGCTTTCCCAGACAATAAACCAAGAATGAACTTTAACTCACATTTTGGATTTTTTTTTTTGCACTTTCCCAACTGAATTCTCCTTCTGAACGCATGGAAGCGTGTTTATTAACCAGTCCTGATATGTATCCAAATCCACTGCCATCCAGAATGAGATTAGGGCATTACAACTGCTGCGGGAACTTCAACTCACTTCCATTGACTTTAGGAGTATTAAGTCAGAAACAATACTGTTTTAATGCCATTTTTGTATTTACTTGGCAAATACTGTTGTCAATTTAAAGATTCCCATGGGAGGTGTCAAGAGGTCACTGAAATTTTCCTGGGTAAGGGAGGGAGAGTGTTTGAAACCTTGGCCTCCCTGCTGCTTCTTTCAGTGGTTTTTTTTTCATGTCATTAGTGCTGTGCTCGGCACTTTTCTCCCTGCTTCCATTAGAAGGGGGAGCGAGTGAATATAAAAATGTTAGGGAGAAATGGAGGCAAGAAACACAGAGAAGGCTTCCCTGCTGTTTTATTGGACTAATTCTAGGCGTCGGTAACAGTAAACTTTCAGTCACAGAAAGTGACTATATTGCCCAGTATATACAAAAAACTCCCAGATGCTTTCAGCTCATTTTGTTTCCAGTTCATTTTATTATTCTACACAGTCTTCTGTCCAAGGATCGCAAAACCTTCTGACCTCTTTGTTATCCTATAGCTAGGAAATACAGTTAGTTCCCTAAGGATCAAAGCGTTTGGTTTCCAGATATGAAGTACCTGCAATTTCCATGAACGTCAATGTAATTGCAAGTGAGCAGCGTATCTGTCACACACCAATAAGGCAGAAATGCAGAATCTGGGGGCAAGGAGGGGAGAAACACCCCACATCCTACAGGCCTAGTATGCAAGGCTTCTCCATTAAAGCTGAAAATGCCTGAGATGAGGTACCAAAGACAGCTCTGTAGCTGAGTTAGATGCAGCAGCTATAGGAAAAGATCCGATATGTTTCAAACTATGTGACTCCTCTAACAAGCCCCAGTGCTTTGCCATATGACAGAACAAGCAGTTTTTCAATTCCTAAATTTTTAAACTGTCAGTCCCACTAATCAGAATAACTACACGTTTCTCACAACTTTAATGGCTGCAAAAATTTTGAGAGTTTTGCCAGCAAGTGAAAACAAAACCAGTGTTTATTAAGTCCATGAAGACTTGGTTCATGCAAGAGAAATATTCTACACTACACACCTTGTGCTCCTCAGCAAGCCTGTTTCACTTGGGGTTCATACATAATTTTCTCTTACAGTCTTACACCATCCTTGACCGATGAGCTTCAGGAACTATTACGAAGTGGTCTAAATCATGCTTCCATCTGTTGTGCCCCATCCTGTTGATGGAGATTACTTTCACTGTGGCACAATAAGCAGAATGGACGATGTGCTCAGATCCTTGCCAACCGCAGCTGGGAGTCTGGTGACTTGTCTCAAACCTGCTTTCTCATTAGTTTAATCAAAGATGCAATGCTTTGTGCCTAAGTGTGAGGGTGGGCACGTTTCATTTTTCCAGGCTTTATAATCATCAGCAAAGGAAAAGAAGAGGCAGCTGAGAACGGTAGCATCTTAACAGATCACGGTGAGATTTGGCAGAACTTAGTTGATAATCTCTTAAGCTTGCTTGAAGTTTTACTGGGAGAAGGGGGAGCTCATCACAGTGCTCATCCATGCTCCACAGCTGTATGTAGGGCCAGATACTGGCACTGGAAAATGAGTCCATTACCCATCTGAGCAGCCTAGTTAATGCAGTATCGCTGCATGGTTAACAAATGCTGTAGGCTGGGATTGAACTGTGCTCCCTTTCCCAGCTGGCAACACTTAACCCCGATGTCTGTTAAAGTCAGAATTTGCTGGAGCCTCTTCCTGGACAAACAAGATTGCCCAATGTAGAGAAAGCAATAGCGATCATCTGAGAAAAGGAAGCACTCCGGGGAATTAAGTGAATACAGTGAGTTAAGTTATTCAGGGCACTGTGGTCACTGACGTACTAAAGTCCCCAGAAGAGGATACTGTACAGTGCAATCAGGCTTTTCAAAAGCTGAAGAAAATACTGCATTAGTAATAGCTAAGAATCGCATTAGAGATGTTTTACTGCTGTGGAAAGAATTTTTCATGTATGTTTACTAATATTTAGAAGGCCTGTGTTTTTCTAATGCTTTAAGTCTTTTAAGCATGAAACACTAGAAAATACTAACATTTCTTACAATTAAAAAGGCATGAAACTATTGCCGGTGTATGTCCAGACTTATACTATAAAGAAGCTCAAATGCTATGGTAATCTTTGCTTAGAAATCTTCCCTTAGAAAATCTTCCCTTAGAAAGTTTGAAGAACAAGGCTAAAATACTCCAAACTAAAATTTAAATTCTCAAAACTAATGTCAGCAGGAAAGGATCAACTAGGTGTGCTACAATAATGGCAAATTAGTTGCATTTTACTATTGTCTTTTAGATAGCTTTATCAAGAGTTGTTACAGCTTAATACAGAGTTTAAAGAAACTATGACAGCTAGAGCAGTTTATAAAAAGGAGACTGTCTGACTTCAGCAATGATCGTGTTAAGATATAGCCCTACAATAGAGAGAGCTGTTGCTAATTATTAATATGTCAAGTTTTCTGTCTTTTCTATATCCCTGCGAAGTCAATCAGTTATTCAGAAGAAGGCTATGTGCCTCACTTTTTAAAAACTACTCTGATAAAATTTAAAATAATTCTAGCAGAAGTAAACCAACCAGCAATAAGCACTGTTGACTGCTGATGGGGAAACTGAGAGAAGGAAAAAATAGCACCCCTGAAGTACTGCTGGAGATTTAAAATTTTATCAAGAAAGCTAGAACTGCAGAATCTTTGCCTAAAATTCGAATTACAAGTTTTATTCCATATTCAGGAAACAGCAAAAATGCCTGCTTCATCCCTTCCCCTACAGGAGAGATTACCGTTAGGACTGTTTGTAGGATACAGCAAAAAATAGGGTATGTCAAGGACCCGATTATCATTCCATTATACTCAGTGCACATCTGCATCAGCTCGAGCCACAATGCTATTTAAAACTGAGCTTTATTTTCTCCTAGCTGACAATAGTCCCTAAGAGAACATCCATCAGCCAAGCAAAAGTGAGTCATGCAACACCCCAGCCTCACATTTGATTCAGTCCACCTCAGGGGTGACTTGTGAAACAACTGTCACCGCCATCCTGAGGCTTAGCAAACACTGCCTCGCGGGAGTCTTCCCACTGTGCAATCCACCTGGTTGGGGCTGTTGGGCAACTAAGGTGAAAAAAAAAACTCTCTGAGCCTTCGGTTCTGTAAGTTTTAAAACTACGTAGTTACAAATTAAGTTAATGGAATTAGCTAAATCACATCTTGATTTAAAAATGTCCTGGAAATAAAACCTGGAAGAGTGCACCAGATCACAGGTGCTGAAGGCAAACAATTTAGCAGCAGCAGCCAAACTCCTATATATGCATATCACAAGTAACTACAAATTAATATGTCTTTATGGAAGCAATTCAATTAAGGTTTTAGTTGCTGAAGAAGTGTTTTTAAGACTCTTGCACAAGCCAGGCATTCAAATTGATACTATTTGAACTGACGAACTCATCAGCTCAACTGGAAAACATATCAACTTGGCAAGGCATTTGAAGTGCATATTGCATTAACACACATTTAATTTACAGGAAGAAGCTCTTTATGGATTTAAAAAACAGTATTTACATTCTGCAAATTGCTTCATCTCAACTGCTATGATAAAAATAGCAAAAACAAGTGTTCTAGAAATGGTAACAACCAGATTGTATTTTATGCTAAATCTTAGTCTACACGGCTCATGAATAAACAAGTTAAAATGAAAACTGAGAAAGCACACAATTCCTTGAATGGGAAGAAAGAAGTTTAAAAGGATTGAAAACCAAATTTCTGTTTGTCTTTGGTTTATCACTGCTAGCAAAATTAATTAGAGCCTGGTTTCATTTGAGAGTCGATGAGGTGCTTTTAGCGGAGAAAAGCGTCAGTTAGAAATGTAGGCAGGGGCACACATTGCTCTCTGGCTGAGGGGAAGATTGGCACCATATCCAAGCACACACAAGATCATAACTGTGCTAAAAATGGCACATTTTGTTTTATTCAAAATTCCATAGAGTCATTAGGGGAAGCTGGGCATACCGGGCCCTTCTCCTCTTCTCCCAGGAAAATGTTTGCAAGGATTTCATGTTGGATGCAAGTGGTGAAGGTGTGCTCTATCTATAGGATTCTACCTAGCTGAGTAACCTCTTTCTGCCTGTTTCCCTGTATTTTTGATTTGTCAGTAAGTAGTTTGTGAACAGCAATGTGTTTATTTTAAACCACTGAAGATCTTTATTTATGTGTAGAGGCTTCAGAAGATGGCATTGTACCAGGAAATACTTGTAAATTCTAGGATGTAGATGTAAGATCATTTCCACACTGATTCTGATTTACCCTCTACCAACTTCAGGACCTCACCACCATCCAGCGCCAGATCACCTTGCAGCTTTCCAGGCAAAGCTGTTACAGCGCGTTAAATAGGGATTTAAAATTTCAGCTAAAAGCATTACTTCAGCAGACAAACTTATTTACTGTGTCAATTTAAAATTCAGTCTTGGGGGATTTTCAAGGATATTCAGTATTGGTTGGCAGGTTTGAAGATTAGTCTTCTTGAAAAGCTGTGCACAATCTGTGCATATTTTTCAAATCATTAATTGATAAAAAGCTCTATGTCTATGAAGCTTGAAATCTGCAGATTACGTCCATATTTCTTACCAAAAGCAAGCCAGTAATCTGCATAAAAAATGAATGTCAACAATTATGTTATTTCCATTTAAAGGGAAGTAAACAAACTCCAACCTTTACCTTCAATAAGATTGTATTTCTTTGAGAAAATTCACTACTGTAAAGCAGAAGCATAATGAAATATACCATACTTTTGCAAGGCTAATCTGTATTCTTTGAAATTTAAGGGGTTTGGTTTTCCCTCCCCCCAAAAGGTGAAGCAAAACAGAAAAAGGAAAATAACGCATTCTTTATAAAATCTAAAGAGTGTATTTGCTAAATGTCACTATAATCAGTGGCTCCTGAGGATTATTTCACTCTGGATAATCTATTCAAAGACAACTGAAAAAAAGGGGGAAAAAAAAGGGAAGGAAAAAGAAGACAAGCAGCATAGGACAGAACCAGCACTGTTTCCAGCAATGATCATGTTTCTCATCAGACAAAGCAACAGCTGCTTATCAAGTACATATGGATATATATATATAAAAATATATCTATACATTAAAGGTAATTAAGTATTTTCGAAGTTTTCATTGTAGGTTCCCACGATACAGCTGAAATAGAATAATCTTACCTACATTCAAGAATTGGACACATTTAAAAAAACACAAAACTTTTCAGTGGGCAAAACTTTAATAATCATAACACCATAAAACAATTATACAAAAAACATGTACATATTTTAACAGTTCTAAATAATGTATATACTTGATTGCTCTTTGTGGAAAAGTTGACAGTTTTAGATTGTGACTGGTGTATTTTACAGCAGCTGAAAAAAATAGAATTTTTTCTTCAATAGGGCAGTTGGAAGTTTGACAGTTCATCTGATTTGTAACAGGCGACTTATTTTATGGATAAGCCAATCAAGCTTTTCCACAGATAATTTGAAAATAACAACACACCTAGTGTTGGCCCTGTATAGTACTGCGTTGACAGGAGAAACAAGGAAATGTGGGTCAGAATTTTTATTTTCATTTTCTTAATTTCAGGGGTGGTAGACATCAAGCTAGTAAACGTGAGCCAAAAGATGACAAGTATTACATAGCATTTGTGCCTGTGATATTTCATACCACCACCCCTGGCTGAGGGGGCCATGAGAGTAACAGTAAGAATTTAAAAACAAACAGGAGAAAAACCACCCCTTTCAACACTGTGCTATGTTATCATTGACCTGATTGCAAAACTTGAAGAACTAAATACTTGGGGTTTTGAGAAAGAAGAAAAATACCAGAAAAGTCTTCCAGCTCCAAATTAATTTTACAATCTCAAAAAAATAAAAAAATCCAAGCACTTCAGTGACTGAAATACCAGTCTGCCTTGATTTAGAAACACCATTAAGATATTTCAGATGACACTGGTTAAAAAGTGACAGATGCCTTCAAAATACATTTTATTAAGATAAAAGCAAAGTACTCAAATTGGACCAGTAGATTAAGATGTTACTAAAATACAACCACAAGGGTCAATAAAAACGAGATTTCTTTATGTACATGTAAAGAAGGGCTACTTTAACTATAGAAGTTAACAGACCTGGTACTTCCAGAACCCAGTAATCCTTCCAATTGCTTAACCCTACCAGCCAACTGTTGATATGGCAAAAGCTCTGGTTTACATTCTAAGTCTCAGTTTTGTATCAGAACATCTATATTTATTCATCTCCTTATTTCTTTTTGAATTTGTGAGATTATAGTGTATAGTTTTTAAATTTTGAGCAATGAACACATATGCAAGTACACACAAGAGAAGTGTATAAATATCTCAGTTTAAAAGGCATGTTTTTCCTCTGTTTCATACAGTCACCGTTCTTTTTTCAGTTCTTCTTTCTCCTGCCCCATGTTACATTTTCTGCTACGATTTGTTATTCCGCTGTGCAGACTTCAAAACACTGATATGTAAGACAGCACTAAGGGAATTCCTGAGTCAGGTTTATTCATCATTATCTGCAAAAATCACAAGACAGGGAAAAGACAGGGTAAAAAGGACACAGAAGAGAAAAACAAAACAAAACAGAAACACATAACCTGGAGTTACAAAACAAATTAGAAAAAAATAAGTAAAAGTACTTGAAGAGTATGAAACTTCTGAGATAGAAGCTCCTGAACATTCTTCTGTCACTTGTCCTCTATTCACCTTTATTAGAATCATAGAATCATAGAATATCCTGAGTTGGAAGGGACCCTTAAGGATCATCAAGTCCAACTCTTGATACCGCACAGGTCTACCCAAAAGGTCTACCCAAAATTAGCATAGTTATTTTCTTTAAATAACTGAAATGTAGAATTACCTTTTCTTTACATTTTCATATGCTATTACAGATTTGTAAAATACAGAATTAGAACCAAAGCTCTTAAAAATAGCCGCTTATTAATCAACATTTCACAAGATGAAAGTCAGCTCATTTTAATAGGATTCACTCAGACCACAGCTTACAATTTGTATGCCAACATTTTCAGGAAATTGCCACTTAAGCCTTTTAGTACTACCTTTTAAATATCCTTAAAAGGCAAAATGCCAAGGAAAAGCAATTGGTAACACTCTAGTTACCGTTTTCTTCCTGTTCTCTATTGCCAGTCCTCTGGATGGTTGATTAACAAATTGCTACAATCTATCTTTCCAGTGAAATAAGCAATTGTGTCTGAAAAAAATATTTTTCAGACCATTTTCTGTCATTCTTCTATAATGCAGGATTAAAACAACATGGTACTGGTTATTCTGACTGAACAGTTCTGTATCAGTAGCGAAGAAAAGCTGGGAATATATAAACAGTAATTTATTCTAGAAATATATATATATATTTAATGATTGTGTTTTTAAAATTAGTTCTTAAGACTTTTATTCCCCAAGCATTTCTATATAAAAACCTAAGGAATCTATAATTATTTGACCCTTTATTCACTTGCTATTGCAACATACTTGTAAAAGAAATTAAAAGATGCAATCTGTTCTAACCTAGGGAGGCTCCCAGCAAAGATAAATTCTCTTCATGCATTACTAAGCCACTTGAAAACTAAGATGGATCCTATCTCCACACTGATTTCTTCTGGGAAATTACAATTATAGAATAAAGAATCGTGAAGTTTTCTTTTCTGAAGATTATTGATCCTGGTTCAACACTGTAACTCATTAAAAGTAGCTTTGGAAAGAAAAATATTTTAGCTAAGAACTCATTAATTCCTAAACAAAATCATTTTTATTTCTGAAAATTTTATTCTAGACTTCCATCTTCCCAACCTGCATAACTGTTCTACAGGAATTAAATAATTATACTCCACCTTTCACAAGTCATCTATTATTGTAGTTTACTGTACATGAACATAATGTTAAATCAGAGTAGTCAGCATGCTTAATCAAAGTTTACATTGCATTTTGTTGCAGGAATAAAATGTGTTTTGTGGATTATTTTTTTTTTTAAATCAACTCAGCTGATCAGTATAACAAAGCAGATACACGTTTTAAAAGTATATTATAACCTTTGTATATAACCAAGAACAAACATAAGACAACCCATAATGGCCAGGATACAGTGAGATTACCTTCCTGGTAGGCTCCATCTGCCATGACTAGGTGAAGTATTTTGGCATACAGGTGCTTGTGTTCATTTCCCAAAATAGTTTGAACTATGGTTGAACACGTATCAATATTTTCATCTTCATCTTCATGTATAGCCTAGGAGAAAGGACAATCTATGAGGCCAAGCTTAAAATGGGTTTACAATTAAATAGTTCAAACTTATTAAATGCAGTCTATTGTTAAATCCAAAGCTTTCCTCTTTAATCCACAAGCATGGAATTTTCTATGTTAATATTTTAGTACATTGAAACAGAATAAAAGACTAAAAGAAATAAGCATTAATTTTAGTCACACAGTGCAATTAGTTACTGGCACAGCTCTAGATACATTTATCTTGTTTCCTAAAACATTTTCCACTTCAGCTTATTCCACAAACCTTTATTTTATCATAAACTTCAATGAATTTCTCAAAGCCTATTTCCTGCTCCAGGTTATATCTCAGCTCTTCCAAATGGCTGAATACGCTATCACATTCTTCACATTCACTGGTAATTTCTCCATCGCTATTATCTGTAAAGGAAAAACAAAAAAAGACAGTTAAAGAGACCACCAACATCAGAAAATTCAATTTTCCTTCAGTCTTCATGTTGTTGTCTGAATTTGACATCCACACAACCACTAAATCTAGTAAAAGCTGCTAAGCTCAGGAGCACGAAATGATGGAGGGCAGATGTTCTGAAAAACCTGCAATGAAATTGGGACAGTCCATGTCTTGACAGCCATTAAATACTGAATCCCAAGTGGGAAGCATCTAGCCAGCTCCTCTAAAACTCCACTGGTAGTGAGTGTCCTGGTTTTGACTGGGATAGAGTTAATTTTATTCACTGTAGCTGGTATGGTGCGTAGAGCTTTTGCTTTACATAGTAAAATGTCTTTTATCTCAAGCCACAGGTTCTTGCGCTTTTACCTTTCCAATTCTCACCCCCATCCTCTGCACTGGAGGGGTAGTAAGCAAGCAGCTCTGTGGTGCTGAGCTGCCTACTGGGGTTAAACCATAACAGATGGTTAGTCATAAGGGTATTCATACTGAATGAAATAAGGTAGTGGCCTCAAAGCAGGTTTTTATCTACCAAAACAATGTCGGAATTCAATATAACCATTCTATATAACCATTTTTAAGGTGGAACTGATGTAGGTAGGGTTCTGTGGCTGTCCTGTCCCGCTCTAGGAACTCCTTAAGAAAGCAGATGTCTTCTACCAGAAAATAAGGGTGTGCGTATTTAGAATCGTTTATTTAATTTCTGCACTGACATTCATCTTGTTCCATGAAGCAAGTCTAGAATAAACACAGTATTAATTTAGCTACAAAGTTCTTTCTTCATTTGTCTATGAATGAGCGCATCTCCGTCGCGTAGCAAATTCAGTGTGCCTATTTGTGCGGTAAGATGTGAGAGAAAAAATCAAGACGATTTTGTGTACACGCTACAGAAAGAAACTAATGCTTACAAACAGGTTTATAGGAGTCAAATATCAGGTAAGTTTAAGAAAATGAGATCTACTTAACGATACGAGGTAGAATTCCTATATAAAATCCTATTAGCAAATATGTTATAAAATGCAAACTGCTTTTGCCCAAGAAAAATATGTCCTCAATAAACATTTAAATTATGAGAGGATTTATCTACATAGGAGGAAAAAGGCAACTTTTTAGATATTGGAGCTTACATTATCAAATCTTTACTAAAACTAACAAACCCAACAAACAAACTAGTAACACAGTATTACCTGACAGGTCACAGACTTCATGGCTCAGTTTTCAAGCTACCACTTTAAATTCCTGATTGTGACTAAAGAAAACTATAATCCTGACCAAATTGTATCCCTAATTCAAGTATGAATAATCACATCAATAACAAATTATTATTGAAGCCAAAAGGAAAATTTGTGTATGAGTTCAAAACCCATTAACTGATTTCTAATACTGTATTTAACTTAAGCATCTTGACCAGATTTGATTTCAAGTTCTATCTGTTCCCCTAAAGTTCTGAAGTTCTTTCCCCCTCAATAAAGCCGCCTGCAATTCTTGTGAAATGTCATGAATCTAGAAGTTGGGACACTGACATCAAATACCATAACGCTTGCGACAACAACCACCACCACAGAACAGATGGCATTGTATTTTACCACTGTATAATATCAGCATTCTCAAAAAATGAAGGAAAATGGTATTAACTAAGTTTATTTTATTTTAAAGTACTTCCTAAAATGTATTATATAGATAATATCTTAGAGGAATATTCATAGATTTTCTGTTTGAATGTTGTTGTTAATAAACCAAACTGACACAAGCTATGGCTTAGATTAATTATTGGCTTTATACATCTTTTTATACCTCTGTTTCTAAATGCACCTTATTTTAAAGCAGTACTAAAATACTTAAACTTCAACCAGAATTTAAAAAACAGAACAGAAATTTCAGTACGCCATTGTGTATCGCTAATGCAGACCACTACAAGCAGTGATAAGGTTTTCTCTCTTTTTTAGTTTAATTGCATTAATAGCTATTTTGGGCTGAGGACAAGGTTAATGATTTCATGTTCCTTTTGATTCCCTATTAAATTACTTAATTGTAAACTGGATCCCAGATAATCCAGTCATGTCAGTTGCTCTTTCTTTTTCACTCTTACATTGCAGTCATGAATTATTCAAAAAATAGGATGTGCAGAAAGTCTTTGATCTTCGTTGAAGACAAGTTTTAGGCAAGTAGTGAAAAAATGATTTATGATCAGTGCCTAACAAAGACCAACCATTTATCTGCAGCATGAATGTTGGTTAGATGTTGACCTTAACATTCAGAAAAATCTATATATTGTCTGTTTTTTTAAACTTCTGTATAAAAGCTATTAATTATGGCTTTATTTCATTATAAGTATAAAAATCCAAAAAACGTCTTCTGTGTTTGTCTTGTTAATATCAATAAATAGCTTATAAAACAGGTATTACAGAAATTATACCTGACTGCCATTCTTCATTAAGTGCACTTTCGCTGCTGGGGTTATTTTCATCTCCTTCATCCAGCTCTGTACCATTTGTTATGCATTGGATGACATTGGCCTTTAAAGTAGACTCTTCCTCTTCACTTAATTCCTCACTAGGCTGCTCCCTAAGTAATTGCTCCATTGAGGCCCGGAGTTCCTGCAGATCTGTATCTGCCTCCCCAGACATGCTAGAAGAAAGTGACAAAGATTACGTAAGTAAAACTTTACCAGACAAACTCTGTAGAAAGAGTTGTCTGCTTTTGTTAAACCAACAAACTGGAAAGCCAGTGTAGGAAAAAAAAGAGACAAGCATTTGCATATACAAGGCTAATTCTTTTCCTATGGCCAGTAGCCTAATAAAGGAAATCAGCACTTCCTGTAGATTTTATGTCCTCAGTCCAACGGAGTAGCAAAGGAGTAGCACAGGAACATAAATGAGGATTATATGGTCAAAACAAAAGTAATTTTTGTAATAACACTGCTGATACGTAGGTACGAGTTATATATCACAACCCCTAGCCTTAATAAGTTTCAGGTATCCAGTTCTAAGACAGCGTGAAACTGATTGTAACTGGTAATCCCTTGAATAGAAGAAGCCAAATATTCTCCTAAGTGTTACACTTAATAACACAACTGAAAAAGCAACTAGGCATGGTTTGGATACAAGGACACACAAGCTTAAATTGTAGCAACAGGAAAGATAATGGTATTGTCTTGTTTCTAAGTTGCATTGAACAAATGAAGAAAATTTAGGATGAGGAAACAAAGGACAAGTAACAGCTTGGTTTTAGAGTACCTGGATGTGAACCAACATTTACACACTATAAGGAAATGCTGAAAAGAAATGAGAACTAGAACAAAGATTAAAATGTCTGGAGCAAAAATAGATCTATACCTCATCAGAAAAGATAGACCAGATGATTTTAATCTCTGCAAACTATCCAAGCATCAAGTAATAGTGAAGACCCCAGGGTCAGATTTTGAGGCCTCTGGAAGAATTTGGGGGAATTTAAGGACATCCTAATACAACAGCAAGAACAAAAGATAAGCAGAGATTCCCAGAACATAAAAATAAAGGATATATTAAAGAAATTATGATTTCTGTAAGAGTGGTGACCATCAGCTTTGATCATTTTCAGGGGAATACAAGAAGAAGCAGGAAAAACAAGAATAAACAGGACATACCATTAGCTTCACAGTTCTCTGAACAAAACTGAGAGTGAATGGTGATTCAAAACAAACTTGCAATACAGGATTTTTAAGATTTGTCTTAAAATTCCATTCTGGCGTACAGTGTATAATGATGTCTAACCAAAAATATTCTTGATATAAGGTGCTTCTTGAAATACTTGATAATCATATTATACTCACTTATCCTCAGAATCAGAGGGTCCTTCTTTGGCTTGTTCATCTTCTGTATCATCTATTTCGAGATTATGTTGATGCTGTACATCTGCTACACTGGGAACATCAACTAACGTTCTGTACAGTTTGTAAAGATCCGGAAGCGAACACGTTCTCAACATCTGCAAAGGTAAAAGAAAGCATCATGTTTAGTTACAATAAAACAAACAAAAAACCAAACCAAACAAACAAAAAAACCAGTCTGAGGTTACAAGTTGCTTTAAAATCTGAAATGAAAAAGGATGAAAAATCAGAGTCAATTTAAAAATAAAGATGTGTCCAGCACAGATGCTTGTACGTACTGAAAGCTTGACATCTTGAATTTTGCCTGTCAGCTAAATGGAAATTATTCCTTCTACCTTTACAGGTTACAGTGACTGAAAAGTTTAAGGAACATAAACTGACATATAGATTCTGTTTTTCTGCAGATTTTTTCATTATCTTGAAGACTGTTTAAAGAAAAGGAACCTTGTAGTAGATAATATATATGCAATTAACATACATACGTTGTAAGCAATCACTTAAAACACTGCTTAGAACCATTGTGAGTAGCTGACAAAAGGAGTATTTTTTAAAATTACAGCTGATATTTCTCAAGGTTGGTCACTGAAAACAGTTTTCTTTGTGGCATATTTCAGGGCAGTTCCATAGTATTAGAAGCAAGCTTAAAACACTAATTTGTTGCAGGGGAAATATGTTCAAAGCAACATTGAAACAAAGACACCTTGTTTGCTCATTGATCTACCCATCTCTCTTAAGAAGTCTAAGAACCCCAAAAGAATACTAAACATTCACCACTGTAATAAGAACCTAGATCTAATCTGCACTAAGAAGTTTTGCCAATAAACATTACCTTCCTTCAACATAGCTCTGAATACATCCACGTTCAGTATTTGCTGCTAGTAAAAAGCCCTGAATTACTTCCTCAGAACTGTTCTCTGCTGCAATTTATACCTACTCAGTGTAGTAATACAGATGCTCTAATATCAAACCTCTGTCAGCACGTGCCAGAATATTATTGACATCACAACAGTTACCACTCTTTTTGACCACAGCTGCCAAAGGGAAGGAACAATTAGAAGACTGAATTTGCCCCATCGTTTGAAAGCTTCCAGGTGTTCTGAAAATGCCTCTTTTCCTATTAACCTACCCCTGTTAGAGTTAGTGTCCTAGCTGTAGACAGGCCTGCATGCTATCTGCCCTGCACCCTGCTAAAGGTTTTATTAGCATCTGAGGATGACCTGCAGCAGGGGTATAGTTGGGGAATTCCTAAAAGTTACATTTACAGTCATCGCAAAGAAGTTCTGAACTTCCCCTTGTTGCAGTCAAATGAGAAAAAGGAATTTATTGCTCTATTTTGTTTTCAGCAAGTCTACTGCAGCAATAATAGAAAAATATCTGCTGCTTTTCTCCAAATTCTCTGCTATTATGTAGAGCTCATCTGGTACTGCATTAACAATTCTGACACTTATGGCCAAAACACATGCCAAATATGCAGCAACATGACACACTGAGATGGGTCATAATGATACACTGAAAAGCTTCATTATAAAGCTTATCCACTACTCTCTAAGTTTGATAAGGGTACAAAGACTGTTCGTTCTGCACCTAATGAGAAGTTAACTTTTCTGTATCATCTAACTGCCAGATACCCTGCTTCATAAGCTAGGGATTTTAATGACAGACTAACTCTTGAGGAATCACAGTAAGATTCATAAACCCATTTATGTGAATATATAAATCTGTGAAAATCACCTCTTTGTAGCTTGTCAAGAAACTTTATTTTTCTAAAGATGCAAATACCGCTGTCCCTGATATGATTCCCAGAAATTCATCAGCAAATAGGTGTTTTTCAATATTTGATTAATCAAGTAGTGGAACTTCTGTTCATGCACTCACAATAATGTGAGTCAAAAGCAGCGCTCTTATTTATCAGGCATTCCAACAACAGGAAGATCCTTTACTTTGTATTGACTGAATACAATGCAGGTGTGGAAATTTCCAGAGAACTGTCACCCATGTTTCTGCAAAAAGCACCTCTTCTATTTCACACTTTGCACTTCAGAACCTTGGCAAGTATTGCGCATAGTCCTGGAAGTCTGTTTCATCTAGTAGTTCCACAACTATTATTAAAATATTTTTAATTCATTTCATAACCACATTCCACCACCCAATGCTCATTTTACAAACTGCGTAACCCTGTTGCCAGCAATGATGAAATACCTTTGCTGCTCTGTTCAGCACTTACGTATACGATGGCAAAGTAGTACTAAGTTTGCAAAATTGTGCAAAAGGGATAAAGAAGGCATAGGTTAGCAATTTTCCTCAAGAACTGTCTCAGTTGTATTAGAAAAGTGGTGGCATTCCTCCATAACCACTTTGGACAAAGAATTCTGAAGAGTGAAACCAGAGACTCACAATGCTATGTGAGTCTGGCTCATATAATGAGCACAATGCAGTCATATTGCATGGCAGATGTGATTAGACAAATACAAACATCTGCTTAAACTGTTATGCCATCTGCTCTAGCCTCGTGAAGCCTCAATAAGAAAATCAGAAAAGCAAACGTTACTATAGAAATAAAGGTATTCTTTTTTTTTAACTTGCCTTTGGGTTGTTTGCATCAAACAGCCCTGTAGAAAGTCCAATCAACAATGAACTTTTGCCTTTATTTTTTGCTGGTGATACGGAATGTGAACAAGGCACAAAAGGCTCTTCCTGTGAAGACTGAGCTGACAGAACCGGTGAGGCTGTTGGTACAGCTGGGGACTGCATTACCCTCTGGAATAATGGTTCAGGCTGCAGTGAGTCACTGGAACAAGTTTCTGATGTGGTACACAAAAATCGAATACAAATTTAATTTACACAAATTGATTTAAAACCACAAGCTCTTAAGCAAAAAGTAACTAAACTGAGAAAAACTAATTTCTGTTGCACATTTGAAGGAGAAAACAGATCACACTCTAAGAGTATGAAAATCTGTTTAGATTATTTTAGTAAATGCATCATAATGTGACATTCTCCCATTTATCATTGAGAATATACATCCCTCAGCTATTGTCTATTCTCATGCCTTCTTGTTTATCATTATCCAATCTGTGCCTGAAATTATGGCTTCATCCATTATCATCTGTTGCTTCTTCCCTTATACTAGATTTCTTCAAAATTATCCCAATATAATGTGCTCTGACACTGGAAAAAAATGTACAGTTTGCTTAATGCACCAGTAAATAGATGGAATAGTATAACCAATGATAATTCAAAGTATTGCAGATATATTTTCTATTCTACTATAAAAATATGTAGATCTCCTGGAATTAGTTTAAGGACCTCTAAGAGGAAGCAATTCTATGCAATAAAGATAAAAAATCATCACTAACACTTGTTCAAAATATCTTTTAAATATCCAAGCTGCATTTCAACATTAGGTATGTCTATAAACAAAGCAGCACTTTACCAGATTTCATAACACTTTAAATAGTCATTATAAAAGGTCATAACAGTCAGAAACCTGATATTCACTTGTAAGTATCAAAGCGTGGGCTATTTCCCTGTGTATACATAATGTAGCTTTGTTGCTACATATTTTCTTCCAAAGTGGCAAATATAACACACATAATTCATCTTCCTAATCCATCAGAAATCTGCCTTATAGAAGTACGAACCGAAAAAGAAAATGAAAATAGAAAACCTGCTCTTTTAGGGTTAGTGAAGAAGTGAGAAGGGATGGCTCCAGTGCTCTGTACCACCAGTTACAAAAAGATTTCGACTGACCTTCTGGAGCTTCTTTTTGTGGTTGCATCTTGTCAAGTGCTACTTTCTCAGAAGCTGCCTCATTTCTTCTGTCATGTTGTGCCCTATTATAAAATACCACACCCAGGGAAAACACCATTTAAAGTAGTCATTAGTCTACTGACAAGATCCTCACCCACCAAGAGCAGTAAAACTAACATGGTAGGCAAGCAATGAAGCTTTAGCTAAGCTCAACATTGTAACTGAAGTATCTAAATCCTCCTCAGTTAAAATTAGTTGTTTGAACTCAAGAGAGAGGGATCAAAAGAATAACTTACTTATCCTCTTTTTCTTTTACCCACACTTCATTAACAGTAATGGGAAATTCCTTGCTCTGTTGCTTTTTATTTTCTTCTGTTTCTTCCAACATCTCTGCTTCCAGATCATCAGGCTCTAAAATTAATGAAGTCATACACCTCATTAAAAATGAACCCCAAACAAACAAAAAGACAGGAGAGACTATATGTTTTAAGATTACATTAAAATCCTTGATGTTAAATCTTTCTGCATTTTGCGGAAACAACTGAAATTTTGTAGCTCCAGAACTTAAGTTTGGCTCTGATACAAGAAGACTATCTTCAAGCTCCAAGGAACTGTCTTCTAAAAATCTCAGCAACTTTCCCCCGTAAGTCATCAGGGTGCTGGTATCATACAGGGGAAAAGATCTCAGCACAACTGGTGTGCAGAAACAAAAAGGAATTGAAGCTCTTTAGAATTCCACTTCTTCAGACAGTTCTCTAGAAGCATGTAAGTTTTTGGACGTTAACAAAATATGTCGGTGAATCAAATTACTATGCAGGCATAGAAAATACCTGGTCCTACCTAAAAGGTATTATAACAAATTGAACTTTGCCTATGGGAGGATATACAAGTCTACAGTATACTTTCCTCATTGAATTGGAAAACAGATTGTCATTAGAATTGCTAATTAAATGACTTACCATCCAGCATAATAGGTTTGCTCTGCATCTGGGTAGCTCCAGCTCTTTGAGATTCTTCTGGTATAGTCACTTCGTTCTGTGAGATACCAACTGGCACTGAAGACTGAGCTCCAACGGTAGGAAAAGCTTTCTCTTCCTTATCCTGTTTTACAATTAAGGAGTGATGATCTCCTTCAACAACTTCTGCAGTATCTAAAACAAAATTAGTCTGTTGTTTAAACAGTGCTTTGACACAATTCAATAATAAACTAAAACGTGACTACAAGGTAAGCTGAGAATCTTGGGTTTTAAAACGTAACATCTACACAGTAGAAAAGTTTGCATGCATTTATTATGAAGAAGGAACAAGGAAGACAGAAATATTAAAAACAGAATTCTCCCCCCCCCAAAACAGCAGGTGTACTTGCTACTTTATAATTATTACTTTTATATTTATTGGAATAAATATGAAATTGTACTGTTCTCTTGTATTTTCAAGTTTAAACTAAATTTTAATGAAAGTTGGCAAGGTATACAATGGTTGTTATTACTTTATCAATGGTTTTACTGGTTTAAATCATGAGATGAAAAGGTACAATAGCCTATGGGTTTGGCTAACAGCTGTAAATATTATCAATACATATGTAACAAATATAACTGAGCCTTAAATTTCTTTAGAGAAGTACCACCATCCATTTCTAATAAAAGAAACTAGTATTTTGTCTTGACAAAGGCAAAAATATACTAAAGCTGTAAAAGCTTCTTGCATCTAGCACTTATAAAGCAAAAAGAAAAGAGAAAGGAGAATAGACAAAAAGGGCAATAGCAAAAGAACAGGTATGAAAGTTGTTCACCAGAAATACAATAAAGATAAAGAAGCAACATAATTTGCATTAAGGACAAAAAGTACTTGTCCAGAAGGAAATTCCACTAGTATGCTAAGTCACATGCTAACAAGAAAGCTACGGGAGCTATGTAATTCAATATTCAGTTGACAACATCCCTTTAAAAAGACTGTTAATATTAACAAGCAAAGTCCAAGACATTTCAGCAAAATGAAGATCCTTCCCCCTTTCAGCACATCCATCTTAATTTCTTATTACTCGAGTGTGTTTGAAATATTTTGGCATCTTTTGGTATTGAGCCTGTGCTGACATTTGGAACATTTAGAAACATTCAGAACTGAGGCAACACACAGAAGAAAGAAAGGGTAAGGACAGAATATGCTTCAATCACTTCGAAATTATTCTCACTAGACAAACTGGCAAGCTGGCACTTCCTACATTTGCAGCGCATATAGTTACTGTCCATGCTTACCATTTGTTATATCTAGTTCTTCCAGTAATTCAGTTTGCAGCTGCAACTCTGCTTCTCCTAGAATTTTCAGGACTGAATCAGTAGGACTTTTGCCCCAGACTTTCCTGTGGGGTTCACCAAAATCTAGCTTAATTACTTCCCCCATAGTTTGCCCTGTCAGGACACAAACAAAAACATGTTAGAAACTTTTGTTCATTTTCAACATGACAAAATACTTTACTTATATTATAGTAGTTATATATAAATATACTATAATTGCCTATACTTTCTATAGACAAACAACCTCCACAAAGCTAAAAACAACAAAGCCAGTCTTATGCCACCTCTCCCCAAGTTATAGGGCCTAAAGACTGTGGTTAAAAGTCTAGAGTTTCTGTTCTGACAATTCATTTTAGTAACAGAAGTTATTAAACGACAATTGTCACCTTCAACTTAAGAGGAAAAACAGGAGGTCTTTTCAACAATTCAGGTACTCCAGAAGAAAAACTGTCTGAGAAATTTTTAAAAACTGGCATGATAAAAACTGTACTTCTACGCCTGTACTTCTACCAACTTGCCCATATGGAAGAGAAACTAGAAAGCCTTCTCCTGCTCTGTTTTGACATTTGTTTCTGTTATTTCTCCTGAGGAGAACAGAGAATAAAAAGTGGCAACAAAGAAGTAGAACAAAAAAATGAAGTTTCCTGATCTTCGAACACCCTAACCATGTAAAACTACTGTGCTATGAAGCAAGTCTTTCAGTGATCATTTATTTCTACGCTGTGAAACAGCCTCACTAAGACACACTGAAACTAAGAAAAAGGTCTTCCACCTGAAATATCAGAGAAAACAGATAGAAAATCTGAAAGACAGGCTTGATCAAAAGAACAACCCTCAGTTTTTATTGTTCTACTGAAAACATAAAAGGATTTGTAAATTGAATAAGAAACTTGCATATATTTTAAATGTTTTTATCCTTTCTGTTAGATTAACACCTATTTAAAAGACATTTACAAAGACAACTTGAAGAAAAGCGTGCATTTAATTAACTGTTTGTTGAAATTACAGTTTTTTATATCATCGGCAGGTCATTTAACTACTAAGCCTGTGCTTTACTCCTTATGCAAGGCAATACGTAACCACCTGTTTTAGAAGCAAATGACACACATGACACACAAGCAATAACAAAAAAAAAGAGTACTTGCTTTATAAAAGCAGACACTACTGATTTACTAATGTCATGGCGACAAATGAGTGCTTACGGTCTGTTCCAGAGAGAGAGTCTTCCAACGATAACTGTGCTAGAGGAACTACCAATTCAGATGCCTTTGATTCCCATTTTTTGCGATCTCCTACAAGTGGATGGACATCTTCTTGCTGTTCCTTACCATCTTCAGACCCATCTGATTCAGAGAAATTTTTATTTTCTTTTCTTCCTTTGTCATCTTCTTGAGCTTTAAGATTTTGATTCAATCTTTTCAGTATTTGCCGTTTATTCTGAAATAAGGATCAACATGTATCACTTAAATAGTACCTTCCTTAAAAAGGAAAAGAAAATTAAATTAAACCGAACACAATTTGACATACTTGCACTGCAAGATCTGGCTTTTTTGTTTCCTCTTCAGCTTCCTGGATAGCAGTTACATTTTCATCCTTTAGAGAAAGAAGCATGAAATACAGTGTAGAAGAATGTGTCAGAAAAAATAATCTCAAGAATAGAAATAATAGCGAAAAGTCACCCCTAACACCCTTTCATTGACAACTGTAGATAGATTAAGACAGAATGGACAATACTTCGGTTTTTGTGGGGTTTCACAAAGACTGAATTTCAAGGACAGTGTCTGTGTGACCTATTTGCTATCTGAAATGGGTGAGCAAATGAACCAGTCTCAGTTTAAGCAGGCAAGGGAAATCCATAGCACAAAACAGGCAGAGATGAAGCTAGATGTGACATGTGCAGCAAAATGGCAACCACTTCCAATGCTAGAAATGAGTAATTCTGTAAGAGAACAGAAAAGTGGCAAGGACAGAGTCTAAGAGAACCTGTAAAGAAAAGCAGAAGTGAGAAGAAAACTTCAACAATTACAGCGTATATAATGTCAGTTCAGTAAAGAATAAGAAAACATTATCTCTTTAGTATCCAAAAACACAAAGAAAACCTGCCCAGATCAAGTTGACTGACAATAGGCAGATGCACAACTACAGTTAAAAAAAAAAAAAAAAGGCAAATATTGCATTACACAGAGCATTTTTCAGAGAAACATTCTGCATTGTTCTTGATCTGTCTCAATTACAGGACTAAAGCAATTTTAACTATTGTGTAAGACCTACCAGCAACTAATAACCTTAAGCATTTTCATTTATCTTATCTGCACATTCTTCTAAAAATTCTTCTCCAAATCAGTATATCTATTTTTTTTTTAAATTTTAGGTAAAAAAGTTAACTTTTAGCAGAAGTACCTACCACACCCACTTCCTTCAAAGCAGAAGTCATGGAAATGACTGGTGTACTGGGCTTAATTGGAAGCTGTTGCTTAGGAAGAGATGCTCCAGGCTCTTGTACTCCATGCACAGGACTGTGTCCTGTAGCTCCCACATGAAAAGGCACGTTAGGACTCTTTACTCCTTTTGCTATCAGCTGTATAATACAGATTCAATAAAAAAATAAAAAGAAAGATAAAACAATAAATCTAAGACTGCACATAAAACACAGTATGATCAAATATGCTCAGGTAAATCTTAGAAAAAATCATGTCACACATTTTCATACTAAACTGTCAACTACATATATGAACTATTTCCCATTTATCAGCTTCACAACATCCCACTTTTTTTTTTTTTTAGCAGAGAGATATCACTAGTGGGACTTGTCACTCCACAGCACACGTAAGCAAAAGAAGATTATGTACAATTTGGTAAGTTGCAGACCATTAATAAAATACTTATGCTAATAAAATACTTATCCTAATGATTCTTAGGTTTGCTGTTCTTAAGTTCTTGAACCAAATTTTTATTCAAGTATACTTAAGATCAGGCTTTTAGTGAGGGAATTCTGACTGGCAGATGCTCTCTCCAGTTTCAGAAGACACATTATCTAAGCTTGAGAATCACAGTGTAAGATTTTAGTCATACAAATACACAGTACTACATATGTTGACTGTATAATAGGTTTTCTTACATGTTCTTCCCAAGCTCTTTTCTCTCTTTCGTATGCTTCCTTTCTTTTTTGCTCTAACTGTTCTTTTAGAACTGCAGCTCGAGCATTTGCTTGGGCCTGTAATAAAGAAACAAGCAAAAAAAAGACCAGCTTGAACCACAAAAAACATTAGTACACCATTCTGTGGAACATCTTAAAAAGAAACATTGTTGGATCACTTCATCTCGCTTTCTCTCACTTACTGCTTTATAGACTGCGAAGGAAGGTCTCCACTGATACTCAAAATCACCACACAAGTACAATAACTGTTCGTCAATATTTAAAATGGTAACAACTCCTCAAAATATACTTACAATTCTTGATTGGCATGATTATTTTTTTAGTGTATATATTAATTGTGATAGAAGTAATTTAAAATTAGAGTATTTTCTAAACAAAAAAAAGTTTTGAAGCAAAATTCATTAATCATAAACTATTAAATATTCAGCTTAAACTTTCTACATTTGTTCAACAAACACAAAAAGCTTCCATTGCTGTTTCACCCCTAGTTCTAAGGTTAGGCATAAGGTCAGCTTGTTTTTACATTGCTCTTTGAAGATGAAAGGAAAAAATGAACAGATAGAGTATGTATACCCATATACTTGATATAAGTATAGTATAGTATATATTATTATTAGAAAAATACAAAGAATAAAGCTCTAATAAAAAACTGGATTCCTATGAATTACAACCGATGTAAAACTCTGAACTAAATGCAATTTATCACAGGGTTATATAATAGCCCACCTTACAGCCTACATGTGGCCTCTGTCAGCACAAGTGAGGAGTTTTGGCTTCCTTTATTCTTCTAACTAGTTGTTGTTATTCAAGGTACATTTACCTTTCCGTTTCTGTATCAAAATGCCATCTCAGTTATACCAAATTGCCTTGAGGACTAAAGCTAATCTAGAGAGAAACCTCAAAGGCATGGATGGGAAAATTTTTGCCTGCTATGCTACATTACAACATATTTTGAAATTGCTGAGATAAATCAGTTGAAAAGAGTTGTTACCTCAATACAGTATGTATGACTTATCGGAGACAAAAACCTCTATTAGTGGATGCATAAACAGATTATTAATAGCAAAATGAAATGCAAGAAACTTCATGAGATAAGCAAATTTTAAAACAAGGAGTTCCATTTCCTCCCTTCCCACAATTACCTTCTGTGCTTCTATCTTTTTGCGTTTCAGTTCTGCTTCCTCGCTTGATTCTTGTCCATCAGAACTGCCAGCTTCATTCTGCAAAGCACGAGTCCTCAAAGAATTATCATCAATGCATGTACTTAAAAGCTGAGTGATAGAAGTGACTACTGGGATCATTTAGACTGACTGTCTGACTAACACAAGCCATAATTTTACTATGTTAATTCCTCACTTGAATATAGTACCTACTTGGATGAAACTTCATTTTTGAGACTAGTGATTATTATTGTTATTTTTATTATATCACTGGAGAGAAAAAAACTTCAGAAAAATATTCTGGTACTTTTCATTGATTCATACATATTCTGCGTGAGCATTGTCAAAAAGTCAATTCTAGAGAAGTTCCTATAGCTAAAAGCAAATACGCTGTTATGGGTTTGGCTGGGATAGAGTTAATTTTCTTCGTAGAGGCTGACACAATGCTGTGTTTTGGATTTTTGATGAAAATAGCATTGATAATACATCTGTGTTCTGTTGCAGAGCAGTGCTCACCCAGAAGCGAGGCCTCCCCAGCTCCTCGCGCTGCCCTGCCAGCAAGGGGGCTGGGGTTGCCCCAGGAGCTGGAGGGGACCCAGCCAGGACAGCTGGCCCAGGCTGCCCAAAGGTATGTCCCACACCGCCCGGCCTCACGCTCAGCGGTGACAGCCGGGGCTGAGGAGGAGGAAGGGGGACGTTGGGAGCGACGCCATTTGTCTCCCCCAGAAATCATTGCATGTGATGAACCCTGCTTTCCTGGGAGTGGTTGAACACCCTGCCTGCCAGTGGGAAGCACCAAATGAATTCCTTGCTTTGCTTGCTCACACGACTTTTGCTTTACCTAGTAAATTGTCCTTATCTCAACCTGTGAGTTCTTGCAGTTTTACCTCTGATTCTCTCCTCAACCCCCTGGGGAGAGAGGGCGAGCATCTGTGTGGTGGTTAGCTGCCTAGCTGCCTGCCGAGGCAAAACCACAACAAAGTATAAACATGCTAGTGCTTAACGAGAGATTTGTGGATCAAATTCAGATGTAATTTTATGTTGTCCCACTTTTTAACAGGTTATTAGGTAACATGTACTGAAGCTGCACCTCTAAGTGAAATATCCAACAAATTTCATAAATTCTGTAAGAACAGATACAGGTACACTAACCGTGGAACAGAATGAAATGTGTTAATAGATGTGTATATATATATATATATTTACATGTAAAATTGCTTATCATAAAAATATTTCTGCAGGGATAAAATAATATGATCCCACAGCCAACTTCCTGAAGTATTTATTTTTCAAACTGACCTTCTCTCCACGAAGTTTTGCTTTAATCTGTTGACGTTCATTGAAGTTTTGTAGCCGGATCTGTCTTAATCTTGCCAAATATTCCTAAAGTAAGGAACAGAAATAAGTTTCAATTATAATGAAACTATCTGCAGTATGCTTCGTTTGTAATACCTAAGATTCCACAAAAAGCAAAACGAAATGAGGGGAAAAAAACACTGTCACTGTATTAGCACTTCATAATTTCCAGAAGAATTCTCATCCAATAAAATTAAAGAAAACTGAAACTTATGTTCCTCAGTATTAAGCTACCATTACACTTGATACAATCAAGGACCAGGAATGGTTGCATCTGTTACAACACGGTTACACCCTATAGGTATGCGTGCATGTTCAAGAACCTTTCCTAGGCAAACTGCTGTAGACAACAATTATTTTATGATTATTAAAAAAAAAAATTACACACCCAGATTCCAGAAAAAAAAAATGTATTTCTTAGGAACTTATAAAGTCTTCATTTTGTTACACAAATGAACCATGCAGGGAAACGAGGCACAGTCAAGGTCAAAATAGTGCTGTTTGTGTGATGGAAGTGGCAAACATGCGGCAAGCATACCTCTTCTTCCTTGTTTCTGGATTTCCTTCCTCTTGCAGAAATGGGCCTGCCTCCATAGATATCTGCCACGTTTTGCAGTGTACCCTGTTTGCCATTTAATGGTATAAAATTTAAAATGGCTGGGGCAGTAAAATTATCTGCTTTATCCAGTAAATGTTCATTTATAAGAAAGCAAATCCACCAATGATCTGCAGTTGTTCTGAAATTAACTGATAACTCCCTTTGACTTATAAGAAACAAATGACAGTAATAACTGAAAATCCTGCATAGCCAGGAAGAGGCTAGACCTTTAATATTACAGCAGTTTTCTCCCTACAATTCTGGTCTTCTGCTATGTTAGAAGCATAAATTCTGACAGACAGCAGTTTTTGTACATCTGGATTAAATACGAATTGTGGCACACAGCTGGCATTTCTGCCATTGTCAAGTCAAGCCTAAGATAGAAGTGGAATCATCATATGTAGAGTAAGCATTTATCTATCATAATTTTTTAAACATACTATAAGTAGCAAACTCATAAATCTTGTAACATATTTGTATAAGCTTATTACATTTTCCTTTCTAAACTTAACAAGCTGTCTTACATTGCTAATACATATGGATATACAGTTTATAATCTAGATTAGTGTGATGTATTCGGAGTCCTAACTGTAAACAAAAGGATTCAACCTCAAAGGAATGGAAAACAGGAGTCCATTTCAGGACAGTACAAGAATCATTTAAATTAAAGTTTTCTGCTTGGTTTAAAATCATATTTAAATTATTATTTTTTTCATGATATACTGTAAGCTCCTGCTGAACTTATTAAAAATATCTTGATTTGTAAATTAGATGTATGTTTACTGCATTTATTATGTGTTGTTACATGGACCTTGTTTGTGCCTTGTAAAACACCGTGGCTTTAGCTTTCTCAAGCTTGAGTACAGAGAACCACCTGTAAATCAATACTCCAGTTAAATTCTTGACAGGAAGCACTGAATACAAAAATTTTCGCTAAATACTCTTTCAGATTGAGCTGAAACATCAGTAATTCAAGAAAAGAGGGTATTTCTAAACTTCTGTTGTTTAGTCACTGGGGGATGAGAGAATAAATTAAAAGAACCATTCTCACAGGTAAGAAATAGCATACATTCATGAGGATTCCATGAATTCCAGTTTTGGCTTGAATGTTAAGCCATAAAAAAGAGAAAGGTATATTATTCTCCATATTCACTTTTTCAGAAATAATAACATCCTAATATAAAGGAATCACTTACAAGATGTTGTTACAGCAAAACACATTTCCTAGAGGAATACTGAATTTAGAACTGCAAGCATAAAGAACAAACAGCATTTTGTGACACTGTCCATTAGTTAACCTCTATGGACTTAAGATGGATGTCTTTATAATATCTTCTTAATAAACAGAATGTTTTTCTAAAACACTACTGTAGCAACACACTACTGTAGCTGAGTTAAAAATTTAATCACACTTCATTTAAAGTTCAGGCTACTGAAAAATACATAGTTTAATTTTAATCAAAACTTTACAGCTATAAACAGAAAAAATATGAAAGTAATGTTTTAAAGTTCTCAATATCAAGTTAGACATGCACAAAAATGTATTTTTTTTCCTTTGTTGATTTGTAAAGCATTCTGAAGCAGTAATATAAGTAGGAAGACCAGATTTTCCATACCATGTGTCCTTCAGCTCGAGCTTTGTTTTGCATGGCTTCCCTCTTTCGTTGCCAGAATTCTTCCACTTGCCTTGCTCTTTCTGCAGGTAACCACCCTTTTTGCCTGAATAATTACAACACATAGCAAGCTGAAAGTCTCTGAAATACAAAACTTGCAAAACCTATACATATATTCAAGCTAGGACACAAAAACTAACTATGAAAAATGTATCTTCACAAAACGCCTTTAATAAGCTGAAATACGTCAGACTTCCACAAAATGGAGAAAAAATAGGTTCAACTATATTAAAAGTCCAATTAAACACGCCCTCCCAGAACACTGTGTTGTTCTTCCATATCCTGCTCATCAAAACAAAATGAATGTCAAATCACAATTTTAGTGCAGTTAGTTCTGAAAACATCTCAGCTTGTTTTCACTAATTATCATTTGTAAAATAAAACATTAAAAAAAAGGACAGATTCCTTCGAGGCTTCCCTTTAGAGATGGGCAAGAAGACTTTACTCATGAGCCATCCAGTAGCCTTAATCTGACCTATGCTTGGAGTAAGAGCTTCTACCACTTACCACTTAGATAAACAGACACAGTGCTGGTATTCCAACAGTATTCTGGCAACTGTTTTGGGGGGATTTAGCGGGACTTTTGCTTGTCTGTTTTTAAAGGGACTCTGAAGAAGTTTTTCTACCTCAGAATTAACCAAAACAAGATGTTTTTTCACATTTTTCACCCCAGGTCAGGGACCTGTTTGGGTAAACAAGGCTAAAATCAATTTATTGCAACTGAGCAGCTGGCAAAGTTTCCTAATACATACATAGGATCATTTTGTAGTGGAAACAGTTTCTGAAAAATTGGTTGGAAATAGACTAAGGGGGGAAAGCTCCCTACCTAAACAAAACAAAACAAGAAAAAAAAAAACAGAAAAAGGTGATGAATGATGTTAGATATTGTAACAGATTGTGGAACGATGAGTCAATCCCCTTTCCAAGGCACCCCTAGCCTCATCTGATTGAAGAGTGTTGGGAGTCCGGCAACAGACAGGAAGGTATTGGAATAAGCTGATAGCAATAACCCATCAGGCTGAAACAGTTAAAGAAAAAATAATTTTGCCATACAGGAACTATTCCTAGTAATTCCTAAATGAATTAGCACACTAACTAAACCCGCTTGCACCTAGTCTTCCTCACCCCACCACCCAGCAATTAGGAAATAAAATGCTATTTCCATATGCTATAATTCGTGAAGTAAGAGAGATGTAAAATGACTTTGATACAACAGGACAAATGCTGTAGCTGCTCTGAAAAGTCAAGACAGTCCACAGAAGTGTTACCAGTAAAGAAAGAAACACTTCATAATCTTTGTATATACGTATTTGGCTCACTATATGATTTTGACTGTAACTGTTCATTGCATATAAACTCAACTGGTGGATAAAGAAATCTGTCAAAACAGGTCATATCGACAAAGTTTAGCTTACAGTACTGTATGAGAGGTGCTCTCTGAGCAAAAGAAACTATTTGTCTCAAACCAAGTACATAGCAAAAACTTATTTCAACTAAATTTTACGTGATACCATTTCTCCCTGCTCTAATGCTGAGTGACTCATATTGTTACAACGCTTCAATCAGATTGCTTCTGGACAGCGTTGCTGTCTAAGAGACAATTTGTAAAGATTGCTGAAGGTGAGGGTACTTAGCTTCACTTTAGTTGTGCTAGTGTAATCAAAAAGACTTTAACTCAAGGATTTCTCAACTTTCTTAACATACACTTTAAATTACCTATCTTCAAGAAAGTTGTTATTCTTAACATTCTTTTTCTTTTGGTTAAACATCTTGAACACCTGTCTTTATATCTCATCTCTAGCTGAAAGAATAACATGTGAGAGAGAAACACTGCTAGGCTATGATAAAAAAAATTACTTTTAGCTAATGAAGTACAAATACTTAACACATTTTAAATGCTAAGGAACAGCAGCTCAATTTAAGGTTAAAGGTAATCCATCTTATAGACAGAAAAAGAAAATTATATCCATCTGTTTTAAAACTTCTGCACACTATGTTCATCGAGTACTTCTGAATTCATGGATTTGAGAAAAACTGAATTGATTTCTCTTCAGGATCTCCAGGTTATTAGTAATTTGCAGCCCTCTAATATAGTTGCTCTCAAATTTAAAAACATTTAAAACAATTCACCTGGCTCTAGCCAAGTACCACCTAATATTGTCGAATGTGTGAGGCAAACAATAATACCCCTAACCTAGGCAAGATTTGTCAATAATGGCACTGTATGCAAAGAGTAGGGAATAAACAGAGGAAGCTGGAAAGACGCATCTATGTCAGTTGAGAAAATACACCTTCCAGTCCTGGGTTGTATCAGGAAGAATTTCAGTTAGCTCACAATGGCCCAAATTACTATAAAGGAAATAGCATGTACCTCGCAGCTTGCAAAATTTTAACATCAGTGTTAAATGTGCTATACTATTGCCATAAATTTTAAAATAGAAAAACCTAGAAGGTAAAACATATACTATATGAAACATAAAACTGAATAAAATTCTTTTAGAAGAACAAACATTTTCTTTGGCCACTTCCTTTTCTTCACATTAACACCATTTATTTCTGCCCCCATGGGATACATCTCTGGATCTGTAGAAGTTTAAATAATCCATGATATAAAAAAAAAAATCTATGAAAATTAGTGAGTAATGCTGAAGTACTGAACTTCTAAGTATATACTTCCCCATATACCACTCTTCAGTGTGGAAACAGTCCTTTAAACAATACTAACAGATTTGAAGAAAGGCAATGCAGTTTTGAAAAAACTAACTGAAAGAGGTTGCCAATCTACCTGAAATAGGTAGACAATCAATGTTTTTTTATATACAAAACACACTCACTTTATAATTCTGTGGTGCTTATTCTTTGCAGTAACTGTAAGTTACATACTGTTGTAACACCTAGCATTCACATCTCTTGACGAAGAAAGCTACTGTGAGTTTTCCACTGGTCAATAAACAGGAGCTAAGAGCGCTAAAAGCTTTCTAGACACTCTTCTACGTTGGAAAATTAAACACTGAGATGGAGAGAAGGCAGTCAGAATGAGATGATAGAACAAGGAAGCATCTTGGCAGGTAACACAGAAAACAGAACTATGAAAAAAGCAAAGGAGGGTTATTGTTTTAGCTAGACTGTAACTGCATTAAGCCAGGAGTTTTGGCTTAAATCTAGTTTAGTTACAGTTGTAAGTAATCCTTTTTTCCCCTATTGGGAAAGCCAAGGTTTCCATTGGTTCTAAAAGAATTGTGGTCTGTGAGGGACCAACACACAAACAGACAGCACAGTACCAATGGATTTTGAGACATGTTCAGCTACTAAATGGAACAAGACAGAACAAAAATCTAACACGTAGGGACAGATTTATGGATTATCATAGTCCAACCTGTTTGCATTGGCTTGTTTAGACACCTCCTTCGATCTTTTCATTTTTTTCCTAATTGCATCAGCATCAGGTAAATGGTGATGACCTGCAGGCCCCTTAGGAACTCCTGGACGTATTCCAGGTGGAATTCCTCTGCAGATAAATACGTACAGTAACTTTCATTACTTTCATCTAAAGCAGACCACATGCAACCTCTAGTGGAAGGTAGCCATACCTCTCAACAACTTCTCGGCCTTGTACTTCTGCCCTCCATCTGGCTTCCCTCTCTTCAGCTACTCTAAAGTTCTCCTTTTGCATCTGGTCAAAAATAGCATGATAATGCTCATATTGTCCTCTGGAAGACACTGGAAAAGGACCAAGACCACCTCCACCGCCATAATATGGTGCCTGAAAATCAGAAAAGGTAGGGTGGACATCTCAAACACTGGTTTTAACAAGCCCTTCCAATTTTCACCTCTCTGGCAGAATGAAAGTATTAATATGTTCTGCAACAATTCTGAACTGGTCCTAGTTTTATTCTTGGTGTTCCCCTATTTTAACCAAGGAATTACGATCCCTTTTCATCACTTTACCACTACAAGACTGATAAATTAAAAACTTGTTTTTCAGTTAGCACTCCAAAATAACACAGTATTTTACCTCCTTTTGATAATAGTGTAATTATACATGAGGCATCTGTCACACATTCTGGAAGTTATTGGTGAGGAATCCATTGAAGTGTAACTGGAGATAGCAGATGTTCTACACAGCAAAAATCAAAGTTTTAGCACAAAAAGCTAAAAATGATACAGTACTAACTGAAGCACTACTGAGTGATTTCTATCCAAACATTAACTTTTAAAATTGAAGTTAGAAACAGTTAAGCACACTTCTAAATTTGCTGAGTGACGTTAGCACCAGATTTATCTGAGAATCCCCATTTTTAGCAATCTATAACTTGGCTGCATCACCAGAACTGAGATGCTTCCCTACTGAAGTTCAGATCAGGGGAACATGTACCACAAGTTACAGCTTTGTGAAAATGATCTCTGTCACTCTCAAAGACTCGAATTCCTGGAGAGCCTTTGTGTGAAAATAATAATAAAAAACAAAATGTTGCAAGCAGCTGTGTACAGTAGTAGCCAAGGATGGATGCAGAAAGTGTGAAATTGGCAAAACAAGGTTAAGGTTGTCAGCACATGCATAAAGATGTTCCCTTTACACCTGGGGAAAGTGGTCAAATAGCCCATGGTAACAAACCTATGGAATCTGCTTTAACAATAGGGTGAATGTTCTTTCCAGAGTGGTCCAAAGTATTTCATGTACGTTCGAATGCGACAATGCAGATGTGACAGACTTACAGTTGTCCACCCAGAAGTTCTCGAACAGCCTATATTTAACATCGGAATTTGGCTCACATTCTCAGTTTCAATTGCTCAATGCACATCAATAGTCCATGTGATAAGAGTACTAACTGGAAGATTTATCTAGGCATTAAAATAAGTATGCTGGTACACTGTTCTTCTGGGTAAAATTAATTTATTATACAAGACAATTGATTCTACAAACAGAATGCAAAGCCTTACCTTAGACACTCTTAAAGGTTTCATCTACAATTACTAGAGCTCAGTTTCCAAAAGGACTACCCAAAGAAATAGTATGATCAATCTCTAAGCAAATGCTAGCAGCAGGTGCTCATCAACCATCTGCAGAACGGTTACAGCCCCTGCTAGAAGCACAAACCCAGAGTCTACTCCTTGCCATCTCTTTCCCTATTCTACCCCAGAAGCAGGTACCAGCAACCAATCCAAAAAAGACAGGAGGAGAAAATACTGCACTGCAAGACCCTGCTGTGCATTTAGAGACTATGTGGCCTGCATTACTGGAATGCTTGAACACTGCTACTCTAAACTAACAGGGAGTCACTGGCTGCAGTTTTCATGGGGGAGAAAGGAAGAGGATAATTACATCAAGAATACTGTAACAGTACATGGAAATCTGAGTGATGATACCTTAGTGGCCTGCAGTACGATCTGCACAAAACTACCTAATCCAGAGAACAAATTTCAAACAATTTTGAAGGATGTTTGCTCTGATATTTTACACAGTGACACTTAGTGAAAATATGCACGGCCACTGAAACTCAATTTCCTTACATTACTGTGAATACGAAAAGTTAGTGATGCAGTTTTAGCTAAAAAACAGAGAGTACTTTCCATGTCTAAGGCCCTTGCAATAAAACTCTTGAAGTCAATCAAAGGCATGATTGTTTTCAGAAACATATAGAGCTCTGATCCAAATATGCCAATGCTTATATATCATGTTATATCATTGGGCCCCTCGCTACAGGAAGGACATGGACGTGCTCGAGCGAGTCCAGAGAAGGGCGACCAAGCGACCAAGCTGGTGAGGGGTCTGGAGGCTCAGGGGCGACCTTATCGCTCTCTACAGTTACCTTAAAGGAGGCTGTAGAGAGGTGGGGGTTGGTCCGTTCTCCCACGTGCCTGATGACAGGACGAGGGGGAATGGGCGAAAGTTGCAACAGGGGAGTTTTAGGTTGGATGTTAGGAAGTACTTCTTTACCGAAAGGGTTATTAAGCATTGGAACGGGCTGCCCAGGGAGGTGGTGGAGTCACCACCCCTGGAGGTCTTTAAAAGACGTTTAGATGTAGAGCTTAGCGATATGGTTTAGTGGAGTACTTAGTGTTAGGTCGGAGGTTGGACTCGATGATCTTGAGGTCTCTTCCAACCTAGAAATCTGTGATACTGTGATGTTGTATGGAGCCCTGCATTGGTGCTTGCCAGCATCATCCTGAGAGAGAGAATGAAGGCATGGGAACCAGATGATGGTTTTTGATTTCCCATTAAATCCACACATGGCAGTTTTGAAAGTCTGGTATTTTTACATTTGCTTTTATATTTAAGCTAAGTTATGCGATATGTGACACACGGCCAAAAAATATACCTATTTTGAAGAATAGTTATCAAAAGTAGCTAATGAAACCTGGTCACGTACTTTCGGTGTCTTCATATTTTGTTGTACAAGGAGCAGAAAATAAAACCTCTTCTCATTTTGACCCCAGTGCTTAGCCAGAGCTTGTTTATGAAAACTGTGATGAATTTGTTTAGGCTAAATATTTTTGCAGGACTCCCTAACACCAAAACAAATGGCTGGTTTTTAACCCAATTCATATTGTTCAATAGATTTACACCACAACAATACTGAACTTTCTGCACTGGCTCTGTCTGATGAAAATAGAGGACCCAGATTTTTATATTCAAGTATTTTCATGATACTACTTCCCAGAACAGTTATGCAAATAGAAACTGCCATAGGATTAAGATTAAATTATGTAATTTAATTCCATACGAAGTGAATGGCTAAGGGGTTAACTGCTTTCAGGAAAAAATTACATTTACTCAGGAATTTCTTCTCCCATCATGGACAACTTATCAATATAGGTATTGTAATTGTCATTTACATTGGTAAATAAAAATGAATGCTTAAAAGCACATTTTTAATATTGGGAAAGATGTCCATTATCGCAGTATGAGAACCTGGGAAAATATTTCAACAAAAAATTTCAAGAACAAACTTGAATATGAAAGAAGCTGTTCATGCATAGATTTAGCGCAGGAGAAGTAGCAAAAGCAGGAGTGGAAAAAAGAAAGTGGTGCATGAAAACCATTACTGGCAGAAAGAGGGGAGATTCAGAAATTTAATAAGTATTAAAAATGAAAACTGCACATGATCTCCAAAAAGCCAGGGAATAAAAAGTCTGTTATACACTCTGCCTTAAATTATCAGTAGATTAATACTGGACAGCTCCAAGAGTTGATCTCCAAGAGCAGATCTTTCTGAAAAGATAAGACCATGCCAGATAACCAAGGTGGGGGGGAACACATTACATCACATTTCTGCATCTGCTGCCAACCTTAACATCACCACTTCCACCTGAACCAAGCACATTCCTCCATCCTTGTTCCCTGGCTCTGTTTATTCGTTCCATCTGAAGGAGAAAACAATAAAGGAAAACATAGTTCAAGGAATCACTTTAAGAAAAATTGAGCTTCACTCTTAACACATTTTAAACACATTTTACCCTTTCTTTCTCCAATCTTCTTATTTCCTCTGCCTTCAGTAAACTGACCTGCAATGTAAGGATTAAACATATTTAGTAACTGGGAAACTGAACTACTCCATATTCCTAGGCAACAGGCAACAAAACACAACACATTTCACTGAAATTACTATGGATGTTAAAAAAAAAAAAAAAGGGTGCCTCAAGTATCTTGTCTACCTGATCTCTCTGGCGTTTTTCTTTTTCAGGCAATTCTAACCTTTTCTTTTTTGAAGGTTCCTGAAAAACAAGCATATAATTTGGTATTTATTACCGAGCCATTATTCTGTGAAGTGTCTGTCAAGATTGGTTAGTCTTCCAATTGCTGACTTATGTCCACGAAGATAAAAATCATGTCTAGATGTTTGGAAAAAAAATATAAGGAGGAAAGGTTTGAAGGTTTTATTTTGTCATTCTTGCTCTGGACCTAGCTTTTGCTTAGATTGAATATTAGCAGATGATTTTGTGATACCTCAAACATTTTCCTCCTTTCTTCTCCTGGATTCATTTTCTTCACGGGAGTTGGAAAGTCCTAGATAAAAGGTGAAACTTCAAATTAGATAGCAAATGTCAGTCTGAAAGAAAAATTCTAATCAAAGAAAAAAAATTAAATTCACAATTCAGTATGTGCAAAAATGGGTTTAAAATAATTCATTACTGAGGAGGTTGTAAATGAAAAGCACTGCTCAGATCTTAGGTAAAGGCTATTGTACTTGCTCATCCTTTGCTAAGAGCTCCATCTTGAAAGCTGAAGGTAGTAATTTCAGATCTGTCTTAATTTTTCTTCTCTGGCAATGTCATTCCATATTATAATCTTTTCATAGTCTTTGAGGGTCCTCGATTTTAAGATTCTCTTTTTACTTGGAGAACAGATTTATTAGGTTATCCTTAGGTGACTTCTCTTGTGTAACTCTACCTAAGTTCTTGTTATCCATGGAAGAGGGGAATGAAGCCACAATTGAATATCTGGTAAAAAGTCCGCTATACAAAATAAGCTATGTTTCTTACTCTAATCTTCTCAAAAAGTGAGTGTTACTCAAAGCTTTTTTTTCCCCCTCTGACTGTAAAAGAATACAGATAGATTCATAGGATTTTCTTTTGACAATCCCATCAGATTGGTACTTTAAAGTCAAGTATCTCAGAAAACAGAAATCTTTAGAGATAACACTAAGCGAGAATAGTTTAGAATAGTTTAGAATAACACTAAGCGAGATGATTGTTGCATGTTCCATTAAAAATCCAGTTGAGAACTGCAAGCTGAGGCTAGCCTGAAACAACAGCAAAGAGAAGAAAACTTACATTACACCGTAGCCATTAGTTCTATCCTACATCTTATCCCTTGTCACTACATACAACCCACACAAATAATGTCTTAAAATTGCAGCATTTTTTACTTCTTACAGCATGAGGATTCTTCCTCAGTCTGCATATCCTGCCACAGTGAGGGCTTTGGGTCTCTGTGCAAGTGGGTTTAGTGTTAGCTGGTGAAACGGATTATAAACAGCAGCAAAACAGCAGTTGATTTCACAACCAAGCTTTAAAAGAGAAAGAGACTTGTGGTCTCATTAGGACACACACGTTTACGTGTTCCCTTCTTTTTGCTCTCTTTTTCAAACTGCACATGATGAGCAAATGAGGCCTGTGTGATAACTGACAGAAGTTATCCCTGAGGTTCAACAGTTATTGGAGGATTAAGGAAAAACTACCTCAGGGCTAATTTTCTTTCCATCTACTAAATATAATATCAAATTTCACAGAGATCTCAGTATTATATTCTCCAAAGAGCCATGGGGAGAAAGAAAGAAAGAAAGAAAGAAAGAAAGAAAGAAAGAAAGAAAGAAAGAAAGAAAGAAAGAAAGAAAGAAAGAAAGAAAGAAAGAAAGAAAGAAAGAAAGAAAGAAAGAAAGAAAGAAAGAAAGAAACAAACAAACAAACAAACAAACAACCCACTTCTTCAGAAGACATTTTGAATTCGTTCTCTTGATGATGGCAGAAAATAAAGCTGAAGTGGGAGCTTCTTGGTTACTAGATGCTTGGCATGTGCCTAACTAACTGTATCATGAAATATCTCCGGGCCATGCAGTAATTAAAGGAATTATATATAAACAGCTTCATGTAATAGGGAACATAAAGAAAGATGACTGGAAAAAAAAGATTGGTAGTATGGTATGAAGGTATCCAGAAAATCATTTCTCATTAGCTCATGGAATCAAGTCTGGGAAAGTCCTCTTCTGATTACACAATGTCTCTGCTTGACAACACTTTAGAAAGTTATTAAAAGTTTTCTAAGGTTTAAAAAGTTGCAGATTATTTTTGAACCAAGAAGAACGATGCAAATATATTTATTCTGTGTCAATGATCTTGGTTTATCTGACAGACTTTCAATATTTCTAACAGTGGTCAACACCAACACAGAAATTGAAAACATATGCAGAGCACATCTAATTCAGCAGTGACATTAGAAATCAAGCCCAAGGTGGCAGTCTCCAAAAATCCTTATATTAAAAAGAAAAAGAATCCATAATGAAGCAAGACAAGCATTTACAGTACTACTGCTACAGTACTCGGTACTACAGTACCTCAGTACTACATCCATATAAGCAACATTTTGAAAAAGAATGTAAAATATTATCATACTGTTTAAATACAACATTAGCAAAACAGTTCAATTTAAGTATCTTTGTTAATTACCTGTCTAAATTTAGCCATCATCTTTTTCTCATGAAGCTTTTTGGGTGCATCAGAAGACTTCTTCATCACTAAAGGCACTCCATATTTTGCAGCGGGTTTGGTAATTTTCTGAGCTGGTGCAACTGAAGCCAGGATTTGTCCTTGAGCTGGTCTTTTAGCTAAACAAGAAAAGGCTGCTTTACAGCTATATCCAGGCCAGTCAGTATACTGTATTTCCATTTCCTAAGGTACTGGTACAGCAAAGCTGGAGGAGAATGGGTAAGTGCTAACATTTCATTCATGTGAGCTGACTATGTAAATGTAACATATCCAGTTGTCCAGAACAGCTCTTCTAAATATCATTTTTATATATGAATATATATTGATATTATATATTATAATATACGAAATAGCAGGACACTATCCCTGAACTTTTCACTTTTACAACTTCACTTTACACTGGAGAATATAAACTTGTTCTGGCTGCCATGTTTTATTATCCAGTTGTCATGAACACAGGGAAAAGTTTTCCCAATGCAATTGAGAGGCAGGCCTCCCTCCACTAATGACACTGGCCTGCAACCTGCAACACTCATGTCAGCAGAAGATGAGTTCTAAACCAGCTGCAGTTTCAACAGCCTCCAGGGACATTGTTTTCCATGAAAAGTTCCTGAAAATATGCCAGTATCATCTTGTGAATTTGAATCTGTGCAAGCAGGTTTCTCTTACTACAGAATAGCAGGACAGCAGTGAAACACATTCACAATACTACCAAAAAACACCAGAGCACTTGCCACAGTTTCAAATAATTACAAGGAGGGGAAAAAAGGAAGAAAATCTAAGAAATAAGTGTAAACTGACTATTGTAGGAAAACTTGAGAAAGTGAACTACAATCTAATTTGCCACCAACAGCAGAAATTCTACTACTAAGTCAAGGTTTAATCCTGGAATCTCTAACAAAAACCTCCCACTCTTCTTTTTTCCCCACAAGGAGTGGGATTTCTCATTACCCATTTGTCACTAATAAGGCAAAAAAATGTACACTAACAACAAATAAATAGTTTTCAGCATTTGCAGTTTTCACTGTCTCCTTACATTTTGGAAACGTAACAGTGCAAGAAGAAAGAGTACACTTAAAATGTGACAGGCTCATAGATTGCATTAACATGATTTGCACTCTACATACATCCAGCTCCCCCGTGAAAAAAGAAAACAAAAAAATGCTTCTCTCTCTCTTCTCCTCAGAACTTGTAAAATCAGTTCTAAGAACACACCCAAAATACAAGAACAAAAGTAGGTATACAATCTTGCCAGATTTGAAAGCAAAAGCAGTTTACACATTTACTTACCTGGTGCAGCATGCGGTCCAAACTTCTGGAAGATTTTGTGATTGAATTCTTCTGCAATAAGCTAAACAAAAAGTTGAACTGTTAGCCAACAGTGTTTACACCCAAAGCTAGAAAGAACTCCTTTTCAGAAAAGTGCGTATGCCTCTTTCAGAAAGCTTCTAATACTATTTGCCATAACTTTAAATGAATACTAAACTATGTATGCACCAGTGACCAACAAAATTTATTTAAAAAAAAAACAGAAAACATCTTTTAAGATTAGATAGCATCTCTAATTTGAGCATGTGAGTTAACCCGTTATCAAAATTGTGTACACAATCTACGAGAAAATAGAATCTTTATCTGGTAGTAGTCTACTACTTCTTAACGTTTGCCTGACTTAACCCTAAATAAAAATTTCATATCCATTCTGTAAAAGGCAGGAGAACAAGCTTTGCTGTAAAGACCTCTTATTCTGATCTTTCATTGGAGCAGTAATATGAACTATAATTGAACTAAAGTTGAACTAAATAATTGAACTAAATATAATTGAATATAATTGAACTAAATTGAACTAAAGTTGAAATTTCTGCAGGTTGGAATTACAGTCTATTAGGATTCTTTATACTCAGTGAGGTCTCCTTTTGCATTCATTTCCTCCGTGTACTTTCTCTGCCTGTATTTACTTACCTCATATATCAGTACTATTCCTGTATGTCATGAAAAAAGCCTGTCTAAATCAATGAGCATCTGACTCAAAATTCCTCACTAAATATAAAGACATATAAAATAGCACTTAACGTCGTTTGATATTTGTGAAACTTAAGTAATTTGAGTTTGTGTTTTTTTTTTGTTTTGTTTGTTTGTATTGCTTTGTTTTTGTTTTTCACTTCACAGTAACAATCTTTTTTACTCAACTGGAAAGGTCTGCATAAAAGCTGTAGGAAATACTAATACTCCAATTTCCCATGTTGTATATTGACATCAGAATAAAGAAAAGTCCTACGATGTATTCAGCAAAACTATATGAAAGCCAACTCCATACCTGTGGTGTGAGAAATTTTTCAACCCGTTTGGCTATGAAGTTTTTCTCCAATATGGAGTTTACTGATGGTCTATCCTTAGGATTCCTTTTAAATAACTGTGACAGTAGGTTACGTAGGTCATATGAATAATGCATAGAAACAGGAGGAAAAGATCCAGAGATTATCTTCAGTACCAAGTTCTTCATGTTACCAGCTTCAAACTATATCATGCAAGAAAACAAAACAGTTACTGCATATTACTGCTTGACCACATGTAAAGCTACACATAAAGGCAAGGAAAAAAAAACCAAACTGACAACCAAATACAAAGAATCCCCCCTTTCATTTGCCTGAACATATCAAAACAAATTTTCAAGGCCATCAACAGTTTCCATCAATAGTTTAAAATAATCTACTGCCAAATATTGCATTTACATATAAATACATCACACTACAGCTACTTCATACCATAGAAACATACAGTTTCCCCCAGATCTTGATGGACAGTGATAGACAGGTAAGGACGAAATAATTATGTAACTACATCTGCTTGATCCTCTTTACTTTCCCAAACACTTTCCACTACCACATGCCTTCTACCCTTTGTAGAGAAGCCCTTCTAAATGAAAGAATGTAAACATCACATTAATTCTGTGCAAAATCCAAAGGAATTCTTACACTTAGCCTACGCTCAGGAGGCAGCACGCTCCAATTCAATTCCTTTGTACAACAAAAAGAAAGCAGTGCGTATCGCCCAGTTTACAGAAAACAATCTACTGCTATCACCCCACAGAGGCAACTTTGTCAACACTGTTGTCCCAGAAAAGACCACACCATAAGAAATTGCAAAAGCTGTTATGAAATCTTTATGCTCTGGAAGGTGTTTTTTTTTCAGATTGACATGTTATTATAATCTTCTTTCTTTTAATAAAAATAGCTATTTTTAAAATAAAACGATAACAAAAATGTTTTTTTTTTCCCTTCGTAACTGAAAAGTGGATTAAAGATGTATTCTTCAAAAAAAAAAAAAGGGCAACTCTTACTTTGGTAATTTTTTCTAAGAACTACTAGTATTCTAAACAGAAATTCATGAATCTACCTGCAGAAAAGCTGACAGTCTGAATTTAGGCTCAGTTACAACAAAAATGTGAAGTGTTTGGAAAGAAAAGAACACTATTTGTTACTGCAGCTAACATCTTTTCAGCTAACACACGTACCTTGAAAATAATAATAAAACAATACTAAGATTTCTGCGGAGATTGGCATAAACCCAAACACCAAAAATGCTGGTCAGTATTGGAAAAGGGGATTAAATTGTTGAAGGCAATTTTAAGCAGTCACCATGAAAACCCTTAATCAACTGAAATACATTTGCAATAACAGCAGAAAAAAAATAATCTCTAAATTCAGTATTCTTTCAAAGAAACAAGAAGTTCCTACTCACTGCGTGTTTGAGTGTGCACATTTCATAGAGAACACAACCAAGGGCCCAGATATCACTAAATCAAGAAGAACACATCCCAATAGTTAGTTGTGGCTGTAAGATTGACATATAACTTATTAACTAAATACGCTACCTTTGAAAAGCCAAATGATGTGTTTTGAGTAGAGAACAGTCTCCCTTGTATGTACATCCCCAGCTCCCCAAACCACAAAACCTCAGCAAACAAACAAAATCAACAATCAAAAGCAAGGTCAGTCTGAAAAACATAGGGGGTTATTTTGGCTCCAGATTTTAGACCTTTTCATGTGCACTAACCAAATTAGAGAAATTAGATGAACTACGGATAAAGGCTTGTTTTCTCTAGATGTATACATTTGCCTGAGATCTCTGAAGTATAAAAAAGCTACCCACCATCCAACACAGCAAATAAAAATCTTAAATTCAGCTAAGCAGGCCATTTACTCTGTTTAACATTTACTTACGTTACCTACACTCACTAGAAGATTGTAGAATTTGTTTAGAATATAATTGGACAAGAAATCTCATGTAGGAGAAAACGAGGGACAAGGAGCTATAATCATTTTATCATTTAAGAAAACAATACAAATTAGTATGAGGTATTCACAACAATGGGCATGTTTCAGCTGTTTAGTGAAGAATAAGAATAAATAGCTAATAGCCACTTTAATTACATTAGGGATACCATCACCAGATACAGTGTACTTGCCAGGACAGCAAATGTAAAGTACAATACCTGCAGGATGTTCTTCCGTATGACTACCCATGCATGTGCTTAGAGAATTCAATTACTGTGTTTGTGATTTCTTTCTGAATATATTTTCACATTCATAAATTACGGCAGTAATGTGTAGATTGGCAAAAGTGGAACCATAACTAAGAACAAGGCTAGATCTAGAATTCGAAGCACTAAGCGAAATCATCTCTTCATCAAGTTACTTTACATTACACAGACCTGCAAGATCCTACCTGAATAGTGAGGCTCTGACGTCTTGGGTAAAGGATGAACTAGTGGCTGTTCATCATCATGTGAATAGAACAGCCTTAGTATTCCAAAGAACTCACTATCTTCTCCTTAACAAAAATGTTTAATAATATGGTTATTAGTACCTTTTATTGTTGTAAGGTCTGTTCTGACATATTTCAGGTGATAAATAGTATGGTGTTCCTATGCACGTGCGAGCCAACTCCACAGTACTAAGAAAAAAGTAAGAATGAACGTTAATGCACGTGAGAGGAGCACAAATTTTGTTTTCCTAAATCAAAGCAATTCAGATTAAATCATAGAAACCAGTATTAAAAAAGGAGTTACCTGTTCAGAACTCTGGCAATTCCAAAATCTCCCAGCTGTATTGTTCCATCTTTGGTTAAAAAGATATTCTTGGTATAGAAATTTTAAGAAGTCTGTTAATTAAAACATTCATACAATTGCACTTTTTTTTCCTCAATATGTTTTGAAAAGACTACTCTTTTTTTCTACTCTTCGATTACTATGCAGTCAGTAGAATTAGTGTTACTGACTGTGAAACACCAGACTTACTCTTGCCCTGCTTTATCAAAATTAAAGAAACCACTACTGCACATTCTAAAAATATAATTATTTGCAGAAATAGAAACTGTCACATGAGCAATACTCAAATAACTTGTCCTTGTCTGTTTATACAAATACCATATAAACCTTTTCTGGATAATTCTGAAGAAAAAAGTGTTTCCAGTAAAAAAAAAAAAAAGTGATTATATAAAAAGATTATTTTCAATAATTTGCCAACTTCCACTAACAAAATACAGATGTAATCACTTTGGAAGTAGATTTGCTAAAAAAAAGAAAAGAAAATTACCTACATACCTGTGACTTTATGTCGCGATGCAAGATTTTTCTGTCATGTATATGTTTTAGTGCTAGGCAGATCTGTACAAACCAATCCAGAATCTATGCATAAAAGAGAAAATGCAACATCAGCATCTTTATTTATCTGAAAGCTTCTCTAGCTATATTACTGAAGATATTATCAAATCAGTTTTATAGCTCAAGGTTTTACCCTCTTCCCATAAACCTGTCTTCATTTATACCATAGAATCATTAAGACTGTCACAGTACTGTCACTATAACACAAAATTTCAAATGAAAAAAGCACATATATAAGTTAGATGTTAAGCCTGAAATTACTGGTTTCATTAAGTATTAAAAACTAACAAAACGTATGCATAATAAATTTGATTGGCTAAAACATTTAAAGCACAGAACTTGCAACACGAAGAATACCCTTTTGCTGAAATTGGTGCAACAAGTCTTCTTGCAGACAGCTAATTAGCCAAGTCCTAAAAAGCTATACCTATGTTTACAGAAACACTTATTTAACATCCATTAATTTTACGTATTTTACCTTAAAAAGAAAAATACTACAAAGCAGATTTCAATGAGAAAGGCAACAATGTATAATAAGATTATATATAAGGCAACAAACAGTATTTTTTTGTGAATGTGTAAAAATCACAATGTAAAAAGGGAAAAGCAGCAAGAACTTTTCCATGTGAATAATGACTTCACATTCCCAACTTACAAGTACATAAATTTCAACATTACAGTACAATGTAAGGTGTATTTTTCATTTTTCCATTTTCAAGTCTTGTATTTGAGTCCAAATTAGAAAGTTTGGCATTTTACAAGTTGTGTCCAAAATGTTTCATTACCCTACTCTGAATTCCATCAACAGAGCTAATACTCATAAGCCTTTCCAACCACAGGAAAGTTCAGATTCTGGTACTCCTGCCATATGCAGATGCAAAAGCATTGAAATGATTTGTAAGCAAGGAAACATACGACTTAAGACCAAAAACCTGAATCCCACATAATCTATTTTCACTTAGTTTCATCTGATCTGTACATTAAAATCATCTGTGTTATCCCAGACTCTCATGCAGTACAAGTGACTTTAATAACAAGTACGATTGAGAAATAAAATCTTACGGTATACTTCCAATAGAATATAAAGTTTTTCTACTGAAAAAAATAATAATTAGGCAAACTTCATATTGCTTCTTTATTACATTTTACAAAGCAAGTTATTTTATACTTCCAAAAAACTGAAGTCAGTTTTACAAAATAAAATCCTCTGCCATGATATCTGGTAGGATTAAAAATATTCATGATGACCTTTAGTGTTTTTCATATATCAGATTTGGTTTACTCTGCAAGAAATGCAACTTTTTTTAAAGCATCTTACACACAAAGACCAAACCCCAGATAACACACCAAGGTCTCCAGCTACAAAAAAGGCAGTACTGTGACTGATGGTAACAACCACCACTGTCTGGGAAACCTTCTATAGAGGTTAAGAAACCGTACCTACATAATTTAACCAAAATATCTTGAAACTAATGAAAAAAGGATCATGCAGGAAAACACTATGGCATCAGTTTGCTGTTACCTGATCCTCAGAGAATAAGATTCCTTTCTGGGCATTTATTTTTTTAAACAGGTCTCCTCCTTCACAGTAATCCATCACTATGTAGAGACAGCCATTTTCTGCAAAACAAAACAAAAAGTATTTCAAAAGGAAGAAAAAAAAATACCCACCTTTAACATAACATTACAAATATCTTCACTGGAAAGGTTTATCTTATAAGGGTCATACAAAAAGCAACCAAAAATTACACGTTTTCATGTGCAGCCTCAGATATCATTGACATACTAAGATTCACCATGAAATTAAACATGTCACTTAATAAAAATAATATAAAATCGTTCTTAAAACCATTTGCTGTTTCAAATATCCCATAACCCTACCCTAAAAATAGACATCTTCAGACCTAATTCAGTTAACTGTCTCTATCTTCCTGATTCTGTCTTGCAGTTTTACCTGGGCAAGATATTACTTATATTAAGTGGTAATCACCAGCTCTCATAGCAGACTTACAGGTCATTTCCGAGACCTAAGACCAGTAATAAAACTTTCAGCAGGCAATGACAGATGGAAATCATTAATGTCTCATTTCTGAATGAAATTTGGAGAAACTTACAAAAATCTTACCCAAGTTTTCACTATGAAATTTGAGCATATATAATATATCTGATGAGAAATTACAGTTCTGTTCCCCAAAGCAACCTTTTCCAACTACTAGTGAACAGAGATTAGGCAGAAACAAATTGCAAGCTACCCATGTATCACTGAAAACAGTAACATTGCATGAGTATCAACCCAAATATGGCAGTAAAACAAGACCTACACTACTCATAGATTAGACATGATTTTGAGAAGAGATGAATAAATGCATACAATCGACCACATGCTGCTAAAAAGAAAAATTCTTATTTTACTAGAGTTAATTATAACATTTAAACTGAGTCAAACCTAATCAAAGCATCTGAGTCACTCAAGTCTCACTTTCACAGAATGCTCCCAAAATTTGTCTTTCAAAACAAGATTTTTTTTTTAAGCTTAAAGATGTTCATATCTGGCTTAAACTTTCTAATTGGAATTATTTTAAATGATTATCCTAGCAGCCTGGATTTCTTGTGGACCTGATGCTGAAATAGCTCTGTTTTATACACCAAATCAGTATGTTCAAAGTCAATGTGTTTCAGCAAGAAAGAAGCAACATGAACTACAGATTACAGGATCTATCTTGTAAAAAGTAAAAACAAACAAACAAAATACACACACAAAAAAAACAAACAACAACAACAACGCAGTGTTATAGAGCAGGCTCTATAACCTTGCTCTTTATGGCACACAATCTTTTATCTGTTCTGCTTATTCTCCCAGACATTCACTATGAAAACAGTTTAGAATTAAATTTCTCCTTCCTTCAAAGCTTGATGAAGGAAACAGTCCCTTCTATTTTCCCATCTCTGAAAGCAATGATATGATCATAATTACTGAAGATTGTATTCTAAGACAGCAGACCAAGATAAAATTGCTCTTGCCAGTTTGTCAATATCCAAATTTAGACCATACTTATTTTTAAAACACATACGCATCCAAGTCGTTAGACTACACACAATTGTTCAAGGAGACTCACACTCCACAGAAAAAGGAAAACTCAACCCTTTCATCTAAGCATCAACCAAAACTGAATCATATTAGAAAGGGGCAAGAATATTTCTATGTAATTGTAGCACTTTCTTTTTTTTTTTTTATGTACATGGAAATTGTGAAAAACTACAACCAGAAAGAACTGAAGGAATAAAAGGATGGAAAAATGAGTAAAGAGAGAAAACACACTAATTTTTAAATTACATGCTGTAAGTACTGCTCAAGTCACTTACTACCATTATCTCAGGTTCCACTTTATTATCTAATCTTACCTTCAAATGACTCCCTATACAGGACAATATTTGGATGTTTCATGTTGGCCAACACAGCAACTTCTCTCCTTGATTCTTCTCTCTCCTTATTTGACATCTTCAAAAGGAAGATAATGATTTTTGAGGACAGGAATACAAAAACAATAAATCAGTAATTAATACTATCACTCACCTTAGAGATGTTAATTTCTTTAATAACATATTGTTGGCTATTTTCTTTAGCTTTGACAAGAATTGCTTTCCCAAAGGATCCTTCTCCGATTTTTTGCACTTTAATATACTTATCCATAGTTATCTTCTTAAGGCATCTTTATTCAAGCACTAGGCAAAAAACACAAAACAGATTTAGTTAGCTGTAATTAGTCTTCCAGCCTAACAAGGAGTTACATTTCTTTTTTTCTTTTTAAACTAAAATGTCAACTAATTTGTCTCTTCAGTTGCATCAGTTGCTTTGTAGTTCTTCTGTAAACTAGCCACTCATCTCAATTCTATTTTTGTACAGTTTTTTCAGTTGGTGTAGAAAAAGGGCTGCATTGCTAGAACTGCTACAATCCTTCACCTCAACAGACAGTACGTAAGAAAAAAAAGGGTGCATATAATCTTTAAATGAAGCAAGCAGTTAGTGGCTATAATTACTGATTTAGCTGGCAAGGAGACATCATATAGCACTATAGCATCTGGTTAACAATCTTTTGTTCAACTTTACTTGGGAAAGTACGCTAGGAGGGGAAAAATTCCTCCTTGTTAATTCTTAAGAAGCACTAAACCCAGTATTTTGGATATTACTCACTATAGTAAAGCCAAAAATACTAAATTCAAGATATTCCCAGTCAAGTTTAGAATCATTATTGAATATAGAAATGTATAACCTTAATTCTGACTGAAAACTTACATTTTTTATCCATATTACATAGAAAATGCGTTCATTACAAAATGGTGCAAGTCAGTATTTTTAATATACTCTCTCACTACTTGGACTAGCTTTTGAGATTAAACTGCATTATGTAGTGGAATGCTGATGGCATTTCAAGTTCTATGTTAAGAATATTTTGGTAAAAATAAGATACTAGCAAGCTGCATGTGGAACAACTATCACATCTCATTACTAGCTAATCACCAGAAATATAAAGGAAAGATGCTAAGCAATATAGTGACCAGGGGAAATGAAAGTGAATGGAATGGAGTCAAAACCACAAGCTTTCTAATACACTTCCATTAAGATGGAAGTGATCCAAATGATATTTACCTGAACAAATTTAAGAGAAGCAATAATCAACCAGAGAAACAGTGCAATAAAGCCCTTAGTGAATTTAATAGAAGTAGACTCTATCGAGCCAACTTCACATCTCTCTTTTAAATATGATTTCATCTTGACAACTTATACAGCTAATCTATAGGAGCTTCTGCAAAGCACTTCATTAGGTGAATGACAAAAAAACCAACAACAAACAAACAAACCACCAATAATCACAAAGATGGGAACTGGGACAAGACCTGTAATGGGGTCAGGGAAGAAGAAGAAAGTAGCTAGCACGAAACCAACAGGTAGCACAGCAGTACCTCTTCCAAGCAAAGCTCCTGAGGAATCCTCTTACTTTCCCTAATAATTCTGGAAGGGGGCAGTGAAGGGGCATGTGGGATGTTTTCACGCAAAACTTGCAGAGGACTCAAAGTTAAAGGTATAGCCAATACCAGGAAGAGTGAGGAGAGCGGAGAGAATTGGCCCAAACGGAAGACCAAAGTGATAAGTATCAAGACAAATTCCTGGCTGACTAAAAGGCCATCTTTCACACAGCAACAGAACCTCCCATGCCCTGAGGACTGTAAGTGGAAGGAGACAGAAGGCGTTTAAGGTTTTTTGCATCCAGGCATCACCTGAGAGCACTGACAGCACTTGGCAGTGCTGCAGCCACCCTCCTTCCAGCAGGCCTTACTAGCTGCCATCCACGCACACCTTACACGAGGCTTTCCCCGTGGGGTGGGAACATTTATTTCTGTCAAAGAATTACCACACAGCAGGCACGGCGGCTGCTGGAGTGTCAGGAAAACGAGGGCTCCATGCCATGGAAGCAGACTGAAAAGAAGAAGCTCGGTAGAGCAAAAAGAAAGCCAAATTAAGCCAAATGAACTAATCAGCGACAAACAGGAGACACAGGAGAACTTAATCTTTACCGCAAGATTGGGAATGGGAAGAAAGCAGGATTAAGGGTAAGCAGGAAGGAAAATCAGGGGAAACGGCGGGCCTGCGACTCTCCCTCCCCCGGATGTGAAAGATGCCTCAGTGGGAAAACCGGCTTGTAAGAAAACTCGAGTGTTAACATTCTTATTAACCTCTGGGCAGCAGCAAAGCACGCTGGGTCGGACACGGCTTGAATTTCAGACGGCTTTATTAAATTCGCTAGGTCTGAACAGGGGCTGCGCGGCGGGAGCGGGACGAGCAGCGGCGGCACCGCCCCGCGGCACCTCACTGAGGGGGGGTGGGGGCGACGGCACGGCGCCAGCCGCCGAGCCGAGCCGAGCCCCGCCGAAGGGAGCCGAGCGCTGCCGAGTCATGCCGAAGGGAGCCGAGCCCCCCAGCCCAGCCCGCCGCCGCCCCCCCCACAACTGGCACCAGGATGAGGGGCGCGGCCGGGACCCCGCAGCGCCCGGCGGCACGGACCGGCACGGACCGGCACGGACCGGACCCGACCCGACCGGCTGAGTCCCGCAGCGCCCCTCACGCCCATCCCGTCCCATCGCCGCTCACCTCCCGCCGCTGCCGCAGCCGCTCAACCCACCGTGGCTCCCGCCCCGCGCCCCGCCCCCTCAGCGCTCATTGGCGGGCGGGCCCGGCGGCTCCGCTCCCATTGGCCGAGAGGGGGCAGCACGCTCGTTAGCCCCAGCGCCGCTTCACCCGGGCGACGCGCTCGGGCGAGGGGGGGGGGAAGCGCACCGGGGGCAGCCCCAAGCCGCGGGCAGCCCCAAGCCGCGCCTCGCGCAGGCGGCGCCGCCGTTACCACCGGGGAACTCGACGGCCGCTGCCAGGCCCCGCCCCCTCGCTGCTGCGCCAACCGGAAGTCGCCCGGAGCCCCAGGCCCCGGGGGCGGGGCTAGGAACGAGGGGCGACCGTTGGCGGCCGGTGGGGGCCGTTGGGCCGGGTACCGCGCGCGGCGGGAGGATGCGGCAGCGCCTGCTGGGCAGGTAGGGCCGGGAGCGGGGCTGGGGGCGGCCCGCTGCGTCCTGCCGGGCCCTGCGGCGGCTGAGGGGGAGCCTGGTGGCGGCGGCCCGCAGGCCGGCGGTGTGCCCGCCCGCCAGCGTCCCGGCCGGCGCGGTGCGGTGCGGTGCGGCGGGGCTGGGTGTCGCGCTGCCGCCTGCCGCTCCGTTCGCGCTGCAAGCGGGCAGCTGCGAGCGGGGAGAGCTTAGTGCTGCCGGGGTGTGCTCGCCGTCGGGTGATGAATGTGCTGTGTCACACTCCGAGGTGCCGAATTAGGCGCAGAGGAGGCCTGAACGACGAATTAAAAATGTGCCTGGTGCTCAGCTTAAATACGAAGTTAAGCACTAGTATTAAAAGTGGTTTAGGAAAGATGTGCCAAAATGGAATGCATTTCCAATCCCTCTTGGTACTTGCACCTCGTTCTTAGGGTGGTCGGACCTCAAAGTTCACAGCACAGAGTTTGTGAGAGAAATTGAGTTCGTGCTTATTGAAGTGTTAGGTGCACTGGTACTTCCTGGCTCTCAGTTCTCCCCTTTTGGTGGCCCTGCGGTGGATTTTCTGTTCTGGGTCCCTTAGCAACGTGGATGCTTCTCGGCAAAACCAGCTACTGGAATGGAAAGGCATGCTGGTGTGACAGGTTCGAAAGCACCTAGTTGTCAATGCGATTTGTCTATTTTAACAAACTTGAGTGTTCTGTAATGCAGAGTTTAAACAGTGCATTTGTGTACTGTAGGATGCTTACCTGCAAAGTAAAATAAGAATACCCAGAGACTAACTGGCACTATCATTTTTTCTAAGGCAGAGCAGTTAAATGGTCTAAGATTTTTAAACTTGACGTCTCTGGTTGGCAGGCAGACATAAACTTGCTGCTCAGTACTCTGGGCTGTCGAAATGGGGAGCGTTCTGCTCTGGGGAAACTGCAGCTAGCTTCAGACTCACAGCCTGAAACAAAATGACTTTGCATGTATCTGCAGCACTTGTGGAAATACACCGTATGTTGTGCCCTGCAAAATGGAGCTTTTGTTTGCTTCCATACATACTGACATATTGCTGGTATGTCTGTCCTTTAAATTCTTTGCTTAGCAGTAGTAGATGTTGTGCACGACGTGTGTTGCAATACTTCTAGAAACGTATTTTCACTGGTCTATGGAGCTCCATGTCTGATTGTTTTTGCAATCTCTATGGTATCCTGTTTATGAGTGGCTTACAGTACTACTATTCTGTCTGGGGTGCATACTTGCAAGTTAAAATAATCCTGGGGTCATTTTTTAATCCCTTCTCTCTATCTGTACTTTTAATATTGACTTCTAATAAGAACAAGCCTATCCAAATCCTCAGCCAGGAAAGGCCTTTGCAGCAGTTGGTCTTCACTGTTCATGAACGCATTGCTCAGAGCCTTATTTTATGAGTTGCTTATTTTCTGAGTTTGCCTGCATTTTTCTCTCATGGCAGTATTTGTACTTCATCTTGTGCTCTTTTTCCACTTAATGTTTGTCACAAACTGATGTTTCAGGAACCTGCAAGTGAGAATCCACTGTGAGCTGGTTATTCTATGCACAGCTGGGTCCAGCTGAGTGGTTTATCTTCTCGGATTCACTCAATAAGCACTTCTGATGTGATGTGTTGTTTTGTTTTTCCCATTTTGCTTTGGGGTTTTGGGGTTGTGTGTGTGTTGTAATTTAGTATTTGAATAGCAGAGCTGCATCGGTTGAATGTGAGCACTGAAGCTGGGACAGCCATTCCAAGCTGACAAACGTTGCCAAAGGGCATTCTAGGAACATTCTGTATTTTTTCCTCCCCTTACTTATGTGACTTTGTGTGCACATGGATAGGTGTTACTGTGCAGTTGAGTTCTCAGGGTCAATTCTCACAATCGTCTGGCAGTAGGGATATTTGTAACTTGGTCATAATTAAAAAAAAAAAAGTGAAAGTTCTCCTGTTAAAGAAATTTATGCCAACTCAGGTTGTTTAAAGAGTGAATTTCCTAGTTCTCAGACTCCAGGTTGCCTGTTCCTCAACTCCTTGCTCTGTCACCTCATTGGCAGCAGCTGTAACCACCTGCACGAGGTCAGCAGTGGTAGTGGTCTTGCACTTTGAGTCTGCCTGTACACCCTCCCTGCTCGTTTTCCCCAAACACCTCAACTTTACACCTGCCTGCTTCTCGTGGCATAGCCCTGGCAGGCAGCTCAGCAGCACCCAGCTGCTTGCTCACTCTCCCCAGCTGGGATGGGGAGAGAGAATCAGAAAGCTAAGTGTGAGAACTCATGGGTTGAGGTAAGGACAGTTCACGAGGTAAAGCCCAGCCGGGCCCCACTGGCTGCTTCCCACCGGCAGGCAGGTGCCAGCTGCTCCAGGCCAGCAGGGCTCCTCACACAGGGCGGCTTCTCAGAGAGACAAACAGTGTCACCCCCTTCCTCCTCCTCGGCCCCAGCTGTCATCGCTGAGCGTGAGGCCGGGCGGTGTGGGACATCCCTTTGGGCAGCCTGGGCCAGCTGTCCTGGCTGGGTCCCCTCCAGCTCCTGGGGCAGGCTCCTCTGTGCAAGCTGCTCTGCAACAGCTGAACATCCGCGTGCTGTCACCACTATTTTCATCAAAAGTCCAAAACACAGCATTGTGTGAGCCTCTACAAAGAAAAATAACTATCCCAGCCAGCATTGTGATAGTGCTGTGAAAGCGAGTTCTCAAATCTATGCTCTCTGCATCAATCCCTCTTCTATATCATACCTGAAAATGCAGATTTTGCGTTGGCTAATTTCCTTAAGCTTTTCAGGTGTCAGGCCATCTCTTTACCTGTGCTTGTATGAGTTATGCTGCTCCAGACTTTGCTGCATAGTACTTGCGCTTTTTCACGGTCCTTCAGTAGCCTCTGCTGAAGATGCTCAGAGTATTAGAAAGTTGACAATTACAAACCTTCATAGCTATTTAACGTGAAACTTGTTTTTGAATACTGGAAGCCTTTTTAAAAATCATCTGTGCGAATGATTAGACAAAGCAACATTCACTTAAACAGTGTCTAATAGAGCGTTGTAAAAATACCCGTTTGGGAGATTTTCCTCCTTTTTAAAAGGTAGAAACAAAAAACAACCTAACTTTGAGATAACTTTCTAGATGTTCAACTTTTTCATTTGTTTTGCATTTTGCTTAGGCTTTCTAGTTACAGAAATAGACTCTGTGCTCTACTTTGGGAGGGTAAGGAGGAACAGTGAATGAAACGTGAATCATGTTCTGTCCTATAGCACAGATCCTTTGGTAAGGACAACCCTCATGGTTACTTTTTTCTTTATTTTTTTATGGTTTTGATAACTTCTTAAAAGTTAATAAAAGAGACTACTGAAGTGTAGATTCTGAATGTTCATACCACAATATAATCTATCAAAGAAGCATTTCCTAATTCAAATAGTGAAAATGTAATTTCACTTCAGTGATACCTTTAAGTTACAGATACAGTTATCAAGGTGACTTAATATTTTGACATCCTGCCAGTTAAAATTCAAGTACTCCTTTTCCTGAACAATAATATTGTTTGAGTTCCTTCCCCTCTTATCTCCAAGTTAGTGCTCTCTGCCAGATTTGTTGGGTTTTGATGTTTATCTGTAGTACTTGATCTACTGCAGCTTTTCCCATGAGGTTTCTGTTATTAATGTGTTTCCTATGTACCCGTTGGGGAAAAAAATGCAGTTCCCTGTATGCTTCCAAACGCTAACTCTGAAAAGTGAATCTACAGATTTTGAAAGGGGTAGTATTAGGAAGAGGAAAAAAAAAGTTTTTCAATCACTAGTTGACTTTCAGCTGCTAGTTTTGTGTAAAACTTCTCATATTGAACATAACAAGGACAAGGAAATGATTAAAATTATTATCGGTATTACAGACTTAGCAGTTTCCTTCTGTTTTATGCTAAGATATGAGTATTCTCTTAAATTACCCAACAAGGTCCATAAATCTGCAGAACACTTAAAGAGACCTAATGACCAGTACACTAAGTATTCATGTTATTACCACAGGTACAAAAATCTCAATGTTTATTCCTCCTTAACAAATTAAATCTATATATATATATCTTAATAAACTTAATCTGTGAACCCGGTGAACTGATCTCATCTTTGTGGTTGTGTAATGCACGTTGAAGATAACTGACCTGGTGTACTCCATTAACGAGAAGTGTTGCAGTAAAGTATTGCTGAATCTTTTATTTTCCTGTAACTTTTCAAAATTAAAAATCTCTGAAGAAGACAGTTTCTTTCTCCCCTCCTAAAATAGCCACTTGGATTCTTGCTTTTAACTTGCTACCACTGTTTAACAGTAAGAATTTCCCTTTAGACTCTCCTGCCAAAAACCTGTCTTCCATTTGTAGACCCTGCTGAAGTCAGCATAATTTTAGAATTAGCCGTACCTGCCAGCTAAGCTTCACACCGGGAGAGGGGAACTTACTGTGTGTTCGGAGCTGTTAACACACTTGGTGTAGTGAATACTTGACTTCTGGTGGTGTCTGTGCCGCTGAGGTTTCACAGCTTTTCTTTTCCTTTTTTTTTTTTTAAGGTGGATGAGTCTCCTGTGGCTAGTCTGTGTATTCTTATTAAAAAACAGAAACAAACAATGTTCTTATTAATGTCAGAGGTTCAAGGGTCTCTCAACCATTTTTTACACCATCCTTTGAAGAAGACCAGAATGGTAATAAGTAACTGGCAGAAATACTGTACTGACAGAAGTCACCTGATTTTTGTGTAGTTAGAGGCAGGAAGGGCAGCCGTCAGCTAGATCCAGGTGGTGGCTGCAGATCCCTTCAGTCCTTCCTAACACCGCTGCTTAAGAGAATGCAGAGCAAGAAAGAGCAAGCTTATTGTCAGGGCTCCTCGCCTTGAAGTATGAACCTGTCTGCTGGGTGTAACAAGAAGAAAGTAACCCTACTTCCCATGTTTTTTCTCTTTTTTGGTGGCTGAAGACGTCATTTCTTACCATTGTACACCTCAGTAGCTGGTGTTTCTTCACCTGTTTCAAGTTTGAAAATCAGTACTAGGGAAAGGCAGGGATCCAGAGGGAGTAAGTACACAAGAACCACCAGGGGTCCCCACATGCTTTCACATAAGCAGTGGTTGTATGCCTGTGCTGTATTTTGGAAGACTGTACAATTTTGCCTTGATCTCAGGTGGTTAAGTGTGTTTATGAAGAAATTGGAATTCTGTACAAAGACCTACAAGTCTGTGGTAGCGGCTATTGTCAAGGTGCTCAGCTGAACTGGGAATAGGAGTGCTTTTTCAGATTCCAATTTGACAATCCTGAAGTGTAATTTTGCCTCTCAAGAATGAATACTTCTCACGCGCTTCTCGTTCTCCTGGAGTCAGTGCTCTGATACGCTCTTTGTCTTGGCTCACATAGCCTTTTTCTTCTGTGATGGCATCTGATTTCCTTTCTGTTAGAGTTTGAGTTTCTTTTACTTCCTTGAGTACTTTCAGATCATTCGGATATAAAAGCAAAATTATCTGAAAAGCACTTAACTCAGGTGTGACCCTGAACTTAGGAATCTCTGCACATAGCTAAGGACTGTCTGGTGCATTTCTCTAAAAAGATGAAAGTAGTATAAATACCAGGGCTTCTGGTAGTCCTGGTGTTGTGTAAAAAAAGCTCTGCTCTGTTTCTGGACCCCTCAGATAATTGCAACACAAGTTCACATTCAGAAGGAACAAAATCTTATAAAGATGTACAGAGAAGATTGCACACTGTTGCTGGCCATTTTCATCCAACAGATAACAAATATCATGGCCAAGGACTCACCAGACAAACGTTATGTTGTCTGCAACGGAAACCACAGTCAGAGTTCCTGCACTTGAAAAATGAAGTATGGGTTTTACTCTTCAGTTGTCCTAATGAACTTTAGTGCTGCTCTCATCTGAATGTGGTCACAAGAAGAACACGAGTGATAATTTTTTTCTTCTAAGAGGTCTCTCCAACTCTTCTTTCCTAGGGAGAATATTTTCAGCTGTAGGTACTGAACCATTAGTTTAAAAAGTAATGCAGTGGCAGGGGTTTGGAGCTAGATGATCTTTAAGGTCCCTTCCAACCCAAGCTCTTCTATGACCTTACATGTATTTTAGGCTTGCAGCAAAGTGGCAGCTAAGAACACAGTGGTTTGGTTGTGTTTTTTTTTTTTCCCACAACTTGGCTGAGGATCAGTACTTGCCTGTGAAGCTTAAACTTTTGAGTTATATTTGCTTTTATATTTAGTTTCATGCTTAGATTATGTTTTTTTTAGTGTTTGTTTTTATTTAAAAAAAGAAGACCTCATTTAGCTGCTTATTACTGTGTCTGTGGGAGATTACTCTTTGGTTCTGCTAGTGGAGATTTTTCTAATGCACCAGTAAATGAGATGAGGTGAGTAAGTGTAAATCTGAGTATTCAGCTATTTTTATTTGAAAGCAATTGAAGAGTATGCACATCAGTAATTTGATTGTGAAAGAAGCAGTCCCTTCCATCAAGCAGGCTGAAGTCTTTGTGCCAGGTGGTAAAACTCCTCAGCTGTCCCATCTCTGGGTAGCTGCAGCCTTAGGGGTTGACATTTTAGAGTGGCGATGAAGTAGCTCTGAATTCTTTGTGCAAACCCAAGTCAATACCCTTAATGTTTGGAATCATATGACTGGAAGCATGACTTCAGTATGCAGCCAGTAAACAAGCTGGCAGTTCTCAGTATTTTTAAGCTGAGAAGATAAAAGGTGCTATAAAATGAGTATTTATTATTGATAATGCTTTTGGGAAGATCAGATCCAGTGGTGATACTCTGTATTGGTATGTATCAATAAAGTGGAAAAACTTTTTAGACTTGTTATATTAAGCTTTCATAACTAAACTGTTCGTAAAGCGTACTAAGATTTAGCAGAATCTAGAAATCGGGTCTGAATGTTTTGTAGTTACAGTTTAAAAAAAAAAAAAGGTACTATATTCCTGCTTTACAAGTACTATCTTTTTCATATTGTTTTCTCTTCGTGTTTCTGTGCTTCTCCTTGCTTTCTTTTTTAAAGAACACTTGAGTTTGTGTCTTCTGCCATCAACATGACTTTTATTCTAGAAATAGCTGTGGATAAAACTGCAACAAGCTCTCTATATGTATATTTTTGGAAATTTACTTTTTCTCTTCTATTCCAAGAGTACCTGCTATATAAATTGAGTTAGATGCTTTTTAATAACTCTGTATTTTTTTTAACTCAAGTAACCTCAGTTAACTGACTGTACTCCTTTGACTTTATTTTTTTTTTTTTTAAGTATGACCAAAAATTTGAGAGATCCTTTCTCACTGTGTGGCTGCAATAGGAGCTGTCCCGATCCTGAGACTTTTTAAATTAGTTCCACTTTTTTTTTCTGAATGCCACTGTGGAAGGCAGTCATCTGTGTATTTGCTTTTGTAAAGTTACCATGTGCATTCCCTAATTTTTAACAATTTGGCTTCTTGAGTATCTGTGAGGACTTTTTTCTCTGCTAACTTGAGCAAATTCAGGAAAACTGCCATTTCTCTTGTCCTCCCTTCCATTTTGGGTTTGAAGTGTATGACTTCTGAGCCTTCCTGTTTATGTATAAAGGAATAGTTTGCTAGTTATATATATATATATATAACTATATATATATATATAAAATACAGTGCAAAATTCCTCACAATTCATTCACCTTTTTCCAAAACTGAAGTTCAGAAGCTGAATGATGCTGTTATTTTGTTCACCTCTTTTTACATGACAGGCAATGTAAGTAAATGGAGGCTATGTATACTGGATCTGCAGTGGAAATGGGAATATAATCTTGATGCTGATGAGGCTAAGGATAAAAGTATGAGCCCAGCTTAGCCTTTGTTTTAAAACTGTTGTGAAAGGTTTATTTCTGAACTCATTTTTTTCTGAAGGGTGCACTTTTTTAAAAAAACAACAACAAAAATGCAGACAGTACAGTATTTTTAATAAATGCAATATGAAAGGTTTAGAATTCAATATTCCAAGATGTTCTTGACTGCTTCAACCTTTTAGACAGTTGTTTTGATATATACATATGTGTATATATGTGTATATATATATATGCATACACACGCTTTATGTTAATATTTGAATTTAGGTGTAGGTGCCTGTCATATTGCTCTTTACCTGCTCTTAAAGTATATGGGATTTTTTTATATCTCAATTTTTTTTATATATTTAAAAGGATATGTATAAAATTCCTGACTACTTCGTATTAAATACCACTTCTGAACGCTCTTACCAGGTAAAACCTATTAAATCCTGTTTTTCTTCCAAAAACTTTCAGCAAATGATTCCTATTGGTACCACTGCATTTCACCTATTCTAGAACATGTTCTTATATGTAAAGAAAGATCGCATTCTAAATTTTTATTTTACCTGCCTTTGTTTTATGTCTGCATAGCACTTCTCACTGGGTACTGTCCTCATGTCAGTTTTGGAGGAATTTATGCATGAGTTTGGTCATATGACTGACTTCTGTTCAGCTCTTAGCTGTTTGTACTGAACAGAAAAAATGATTATTACAATGAGTTGGGGGTTATCAGGATTTTTCCGAGTGTGGGAAAGAGCTCTTCTGTTAACAAGATCATTTTTCAACACTATATGGTGTTCTATGGTTGATTCTTATTATAAAAAAGAAAAGCAGCAGCTTTTTCTTTCAGCTATTTAAAGCAGGTTTGGAATCTAGCTTTGAGTTCTCACCCACCCCCTTCTACTCGTCCCAGGACAATAAAAAGTTAAAATGTCTTTTGTTTCCTGCCCTTTGAGATACAGAAAAGTGTTCTTATGTATTTATGGGGCAACGGAGAACATACCAGAGGTTTACAGATTATGCAAATTGCCCGACAACAAACGTCCTGTAAATCAAATTTCTTACTGTCCTAGTCCATCTTCTCCAGAGACACTTCACTGCACTGCAAGTGATTCCCTCAGCTGACTCGCTTCTCTGCTTGACCTTTCCTTTGTAGGGCTTGAAAGATAAGCAGGATGTCTGGTGTTTGAGGACAAGAAAAACGCCTGAGGTCCTGAACTGTATGGAAAACTAATAGCTTTATATGCTTTGTGGACTATACATGTAGCTGTTTCTGTGCTGTTCCCCTTTACCAGTGTAGTTCCTGTTTGTGCTGTACTTAATTACATCTTGCACAATTTGCTATACCTGGATGCTCATTGCTCTCTTCCCTCTCCTTAGTTGTAGCAGGTGAGATACACTGTTCTATTTTTTTTTGTGTAATGATTTTTTTTTCTCATTTGTTTTTAATTGTTTTAGTGTCAGAGGCTTCTCTGTTAGCTTGCTTTGTAGAAGAGTTTTGATGGATCAGGACATCCTGGAAGTATGTTAGTATGGCTGAGTGTAGTTGCACCTTTTTCCTGTTACACTCTTTTCGCAGAAGACTTGGGTATATGTGTGGGATTGAATTCTTTGTTTCAAGAGCTCCCTGATTGTTGCTTAGATTTTCTTTCTTTATTCTTACAGCGCATTATTTCTCTACTTTTTTTTTTCAAAGAGTCTGAAAGATTTTTGAGTTTGTTTTCTGTCTGAACCATACTATGCATGAAAACTATGACGCTTCATAAAAATGCGGAGTGTAATACCTTTAGTGTTCTCATAAACCCTCTATCTTGCATTGTTAAAGTAATCTAGGCTGGAAAAAAAAAGTTTAAATACTTAGGGCAACTAGTAGTTGCTGGAAATCAGGCATGGTTTATTTTATTTAGTTTTTCAGGGTATTGGGCTTCACTGGCATTCAGATGATACCTTGTTTCCCTGCTTGAAGTTTCTCTTCAGTAACCCCATCTTTCCCCCACTTGCCTTTTAGTGTCCATTTGGATAGGGCAGGGAATCCGCGGGCTGAATCTGACCGTATAAAACAGCAGGCTGTCTGGTTCATTGCCTCTGCTCTGTTCTCCCTCTCTACAACTCTGTAAGCATTTGTGCAGGCTGCTGTGTGTGAATGCAGTCTTCCAGCATCCACAAAAGATAATCCCCACTGGCCTGGGTTGGGCATGAGTCTGGTTCTCCTCTGGCAGCTGTAACCACAAAAAAACTCCCGGCTGGCTCCTCCTTCCCTTTCTTATTGCTGTTCTCAGCAGTCTGCTTTGGAGGAGGAGTGTGCTTGCTCTGTCCACACCCTCTGCTTCCTTGGGCAGGGCAGACCTTCTGCATGCTATAACAGTATTTTAAGGTCACATGAGCACGCGCTTTTAAATTGACTCCGACACTGAACACAGCTCGAGGTGGTGCATCCCTAACTTTGTGTCCCAGTTTGTTAAACAAGCCCTTCTCTTAAAGGCACACAAGAAAATCTGTTGTGTGTTGACCTCAGCTGTCATCCCCACGCTCTTAATTGCAGGTGGAGGTGGCGGGCAAGCCAGTGACTGACGTGCTCTCAACAAGTAAAACTTCAGTCCTGTGTGAAGCTTATTGAGCTCTGACTTTCTGATGGCCTTCATTTCCCGCCTTTGGTGCGTGCTGCTGGAAGGCAGTAATCTGTAACACCATGTCAGGTACGAAGCAGTTGAGGACCTGACTTAGGGAATGCAGAGAAAGAACGTACAACTCTTAATCTTGGTTAGGGTGCTCGGCAGGAATGGTTTGGGTGTCACAGCTTCTGCTGGCTTGCTGAAGAGGTCTGTCAGCAGCAGTATGTCTGCAGCAGGAGACATGGTATTTCAAAACCAGCAGAGAAGGCCTGTGATACCATGCCATGCCATGTAACTGGAGGCACGTATGTGCCGGAGGAGTTGGCATGCAGGACTCCTCATGGTATGCTTGGTCTGGCTCTGGGACGTCTGTTGGTTTTGTCTGTCAGTTTCTGACTGATTGAATGTTCTAGTCTGTTGTAGACCAGGTTCAAAGCATTTTCTCGGTTATTGGAAGGTTTAATACCTCTAATGCACTGCTCTGACATTTCTGCAAAGTTATTAAACAGACCTCCAAAAGGAGAGTTATGTCCCTTACTATGAATAGCAGGCTTGTGGTAAGATTAACTGAAGTTGTGGAGCTCAATATAAAGGAATTTTTATTTTTATATTTCATATTTTTATTATTTTATATTTATTTTAAATATATGAAAGAGAGACAATGTTCTTCCTTCATTGTGGAGATAGGTGACAATGCAGGGAGTGCATACACATCTAGCAAGTCCAAAAGTTCTCAGTTCAGCTCTGCTGTATGTCTTCCATTTATGATAGTACCCAACTGATCCAGGCAGAGTGATGTTAACAGAAGTTTCTGTAAGCATAATAGCAAAATAGTTGGACTGCTTATGATCTGACCTCTTCTGGTATGTTCTTTGTAGGTACTGTATGGGAAGGCCAAAATTACTGTGTGACAACTTGTATCTATTGCATCATTCTAAATGTAGCTTCTGAATAAATTATCACAATCTGATATATTTTGGGGAAAATGGAGATGCTTCCAGGTGTAAGCAGATGTATTTTCAATCAGGATCTGCTTCATCATATGATAGTGTGAAATTTTCTTGGCTGTCCATTAAGGAGCTTTTCTCAGTGCCTGTAAAATCGTAAGAAGAATCCTCACACAGGTATGAAAGAAATGTGTTTGAAGAGAGAGCATGTTTTAAATTGTAAATATTCTGAACAGTTTTTTAAGGGAGTGAGAATGGTCAAACCAAAGGGATTTGTTTTGACCAATAGTAGATCTCTAGGGAAGAGTTTAAGAAGAGAATAAGCATACACACTTGTCTCTTGGCCTCCAGTATTCCTACCAGAGCTGTTGTCTTTGATAGCTTTTCATGGTTTTTTTCTTCCTCCTCGTCTTTTCCTCTGGTATTGTCTTCCATGTCACATCTTTCCAGACTGAAGAGCCCTGATCCATTTTGTTGCCCTGTAGAAGGAAACTTATTTTGTACTCTGTAATCAGTGTGATCTTTTGTAACCTGTTCTAGCTCTTCTGTAGTCCTTTTGGACTTCTGGCAGTACGAAGTTCTCTCTTGTACTTGATAGTACTTTGTATCTGATTAATTTGGGGACTGCTGGTGCATGTTAAGCTCTTTCTTGTAACTGTACCACTTCATTTGGGAATGGTAGTAGTCCCATCAGAACCCCTAGGGTAAGTTAGGATTGGTTCTGTTCCCTCCCTCTCCTCCCTACCTGCAATGTGACTCAATTCGTGGTTATCAGTAGAGAGTTTTATCTTATGTTATCACCCAGCTGCTCAGTGCTGACAGTTCTGTCCCCAGCTACCCTGCAAACTTTGTCACTTTACTTTTCACCTCTCTTCAGTAACTTGTTTGCTCTTTAGAGGGCTAAGCTGTTTGCCAATAGGAGAAAGCTGTTTGACCTCTGCTAATAACTCTTGACATTGGCCAACCAGTTCAGCTCTACTTCACAAGGCTCAACAGCTGGGTAGAGGAGAGAGATCGGAATTAGAAGTCCTATAATCTATTTTTAGAGCTGCCAGCTGGCTGGATGTTTATGGTGCATATAGCCTTGTAGCAGTTACAGTGAATGGTTAGAGAATGTGAGGATGAGCAGAGGAAACAGTGCATAAGGAAAAGATCTGGAGGGAGATGGAGGGCCATCTCCTTTGTTTGGAGGGAATGAAATTTTCTTATTGCTGAAAAGGTACATGATGCTTTAGTGTAATGTACTGCATGTGAATATAAAATATTTTGTAAAAATGATACAGTCATTGCTAAAATGGTCTTAATTATAAACTCCCTTGCCAATTATATCTTTTTTAGGAAAGCAATACTAGAAAATGTGCAGATTTTTGGAAAGACAGGAGCCTGATAGCTCTTAATTAGATGGGGTGAATGAAATAGATGCTTTTCAAGCACCCAACTGAGTGAAAATACTGTGCTCAGGAAGGTATGTGATGAAGATTGAACCTCATTCATACCTCCCCGTTACTGCTGCAAATCCGACTTAGTGTAGAAATTTGGAGAAGGGAAAGCTTTATCTTACAAGCTGAGTTGTCTAAAGACAACTGCCAGAATGTTTTTGGTGGTGTTCCTTGTTGAGTTGTCCTCTGCATTTGTTTAAAGGAAGCCTTTCTGTTTTGGAAGCAAAGACCCTGACTGTGAAGGAAGCAACTGCATAGTTACATGTCATTTCAGAGGTTGGGCTGTTGCATGCTAATAAAGGTATGACCATGCTTGAGAAATGACAAGCACAAGACTTTCTTTGGAAAGATAAGAGCATGGAATCAAGGTGTGGTCACAACATACCCCTTCCTCCCACCCTGATCGTGAAGTAATTTCTATGGTTTTCACTTTGCAAGGCAGAGGAGGAATACGTCTTGGTCTGTGAAAGCCTGGTGTGTTCAGTCTTCTGCAGAACTTGCTACCAAATGTGCAAAACCATCTGCTGCCTTTTCCTGATTATGTACAAAGGTATATATGTATGGGTTTTGAAAGCTTTACGTAGACAGAAGATTCTGAAAGGTTTTCCACTCAAATATTTCTGCTTTTCTCTGCAAAAGAATGTGAACAATTGTGTTCAAGGGACTACAACTTCGGAGTGAAACAAGTGGTAGGTTAAGGAGACGTATTACAAAAATACCGTGACTAAAGATTCTCACTTTTTAATCTAAAAATTGACTGGATTTTGTACCAGCTCCATGGCGCAGTGCACATTTGTATGTATTGGGTATGTGCATTCCAACCACATTTACTGAAAGTAAAATACTTTCGTGATGATATCATTAAAATAAGGAGATTCCCAAGAAAGGGGATGACGAAGTATCATCCTATTAAATATCAAAGGACTTGTGTAAAATGTTGTGTATAATATTCTGTATTACTGCTACATTTTTGTAACTTTTAGTACTGTAATCTTAATACTGTTTTATTTTTCATGTAAACTTACCAGTTGTTTCTGTGTTTTCAAATATAAAATAATTCATTTTCTTTATGCAGGTTATAAAGCAGCTAAATGGAGTCTGAGCAGCTGTTTCACAGAGGCTACTATCGAAACAGTTACAACAGTATAACTAGTGCAAGCAGCGATGAGGAGCTTTTAGATGGAGCAGGTGTAATTATGGACTTTCAGACGTCTGAAGATGACAATCTCTTGGATGGTGATGCATCAATTGGTAAGTTAATTTTATCTTTAAAATTTCTATGGGTTGCGTGTGGTTTTAGTTTTTTAAATAAATAAAAACAGTCCTTTTTCATAACAACTTAAAATTTCCCTTTAACTGTTCTGTCCTCCAAAAGGATGCTTTAGAGTTGAAAGTGGTTGAGAATTTTCCTGTGTGCTTGCCTCACAGTTGCATTGTATGGGATAACTTCTTATATGAGGCAGATAGTAACTTCTGTCAAATGACCAACTTGCTGTCAAGTAGGGGAAAGATGATTATTCTACAGCTACCTGCTTTTTCTTAGTTGTAATAGGATTTCTGAAGTCTTATGGTCTTTAATGTTCCCTTTGTGCAGAAATCAGCAGTCTTCTCTAATTGTTACGTCTAGAGAAAAATCTGTTTTCTGCTAGATTTGGCTTCAAGTCTGTAAAACAGGCAAAAACCTGACAAGCAGAGGTGACGTTAGAAGCAGTGCAAAATGTCGAGAGTTGAATTTTTGGCTAAGTGAAAAGTTGCAAAGAGAAGAGCACTGGCAAAAACATGCAAGTAATACAAAGAAAAAAGAACTGGGAAGCTCTCCCTCTATTTTTTCATAAATGAAGTAGTTAATGGAGTGAAAGCTTTAATGTTGTCTTAACAATGGTCAAAGAGCAGAACAGAAAGGAAGGAAAGGAAGTAATTTCTAATTAACATAGTAAACTTTGTTAAATATATACTCTTGTCATTTCCTCTTGTTTTGTGTAAAATTGAACTCAGCCTATTGGTTTTTTATCACCCTTTCCTCTCCCGTTAGCATTCAGTTGTCTTCCTGCCATGCACTTCCTTCATGCACTTTTTCCTGTTTGCCACATTTAGCACTCAGATGTTGCCATTATAACTGATAGTTGTCGTATTGTTACAAGCATCCTTCCCATGTGTCTTCCTTTCATATCATCAGACATGTCTTGAATGTGCAGTTATTTAACTTGTATACTGATACAGGTATTAAAAGCCCAGATACCCTCAATGTACATAAAATTTGTTTCTGCAGAATTACTTGAAGAACATCAGCATTAGGAAGTCCAATACTTGGTAGTTAGGAAATTAAATGAACAATTGTCTTTCATGGGCACTATACTTCTGAATATCTGGCTTAATAAAAAAAAAAAAGTGCCTTGCTTGTGTAACATAATACTTGTAACCTATATTAAAAGTTTGAAGCTACTGTGGTTATTGTTTATATAAATCCTCTCTATCACTTCAAGCTTTAATGAGAAATGCAGTTTGCAGTAAAATAAATAGTTTGAGCCAGTATTCTGCCTCTTGCTTGCTGTGAAATTATATCCATAAATTGAGCTAGGCAGGTGAGGTGGTTTTGTTTGTACTGCCAAAAGCAATGCTAATTCTTGCACATGCCAGCAGTTCCTATTGCATTGTGATGGTGAAGTGGTAGAACATGCACCGAAACATAAATGTTGTTGTTCCCGCACCCCCCCAAACGGAAATTTTTGCTAATGGCATGTCAGCTTGCCACAACTCCGATCACCTCAGTAAGAGGTTGCAGTAGTAATAAGCACTATAACTTTATCGAAATGAATGATGATTTATGCATGGAAAATATTTTCTTAGATTAATTATAGTACATGTCCTAGCCAGAATCTGTTGTCAATTTTCTTTTCAAGGTGGTAGGAATATAACTCCCAAAAAAGTTTTAAATAAAGGCAGGAAGTGAGTATTTGTGTTAGTCCTTCCTTAGGTTTTTATATATGTAAGGTGGTTCTTTTGTGTGTGTTTAATTCAGCAAATCTCGTGGAGAAGACTTAAACAAGCACTTTCTTGATGGCCTGCATGCGCCCTTTTGTTTTTTTTTATAGTTCTGTTACTGAATTAGCAGCAACTGTATTATTATTTTTTAAATACTCTTGTCCTTTAATTTTCTCTTTATTAACATTTTGATATATTCATTCTGTTGAGCGTAAGTACAGGTGAATTCACCATATAGGATTTGTCCTGCTTCCTAGGAGGGCTCGGACTGTCCTGGTGACTGGAAGATGCCATGCTTCACAGCTCTGCAAGTCCTCCAGGACACTGTCTGAATGCACAGACATTAGGTCTAGTGTTGTGCTTTAGGTGGTTGAGCCCTGCCAAAATCCGGAGCCATGTTTAGATGTATATTTCGTGTATTAAGTCTGTAGGTCTGGAAGAATTTGTGAGCCTGGTTTCTTCACAAGGTGTAGAAAGTGGCAATATAATGTATCTGTACTTAAAATGATTGTGGAAGTAATGTAATTAAATTGATAGCTGCATTGCTACAAAAAGTAAACCTAGAATACAGATGAGCTTGAAGCACAGACCTGAATTTATCCAATCCAGATAAGTTACTGTAGACAATAGTGTTCATCATAAATTTACCATTTATGTAATAGAACACAAAATGACACATTTTTTAAAATAAAATCTCTGCAATGAGGGGAAGTAATGGATTAAGAAATTCTTTTTCATCTAATGATAATCGAACCATAAACTGCACATATATTATGCAGAGGAAAAGCTAACATGGAATTCTCAAACAATTGTCGTCATCATTGTCCCCCATTCAGAGGACAGTAAATTAATGGAGTAAGTCTGCTCATTTCAGTAGCCTTGGTAGGTCATTTAGCTGTCAGGACAGTGGTTCTCTCAAGCCTGCACAGTACTGCCATTCACATTACCAGTCATACTTAAGTACTTAACTGAGCCTTACAAAGCCGTTGAGGCTATTACTCAATGGTGAATATGCCTTCTGTTGAAAGCATATGGAAACGGGTCGATATTGGGGAATAACACTAATGACATAGCCTACTTGTTTCATGTGGGAAATTCCCTTCTGTTACATGGGCCAAAACAAGAGAACATTAACTGGAATCAGCCTTCAGAAAGGCTTAACACCTAGCCGTGTAGGTACCTTTACTATTTAGTTGATGGAGATGTGTTTTAACGTGTTGAGTTGATATGCACATGGAGGCTTGGATGGCTTACACCATAGCCTTGGCTAGAAGGGATACTGCCTGTCAGCTCTGATCAGAACTTGCTTTTATTGCTCAGCAAAATGAATATCTTGGTAGTAGTCAAGTTAATGTTTTACCTCATTAAACTGCTGTCTAATGAGAAGTATGGTGATGTTATACTGATAGTAGAAATACGTAACTTCTTATAGGGAAGAAATCTTACCAATGCTTATATGTGCTGTGTATTTCCATGTATGCAGTCTTCTTTTTTTAATGAAAGAAAATGCAGATCATTGCCATGATGATCTGTGTGTTTCACTTTTAGACTCTTTGGTAGCTTCTTGTTAGGTCAATTTAAACACTTCATACTTGCCATTAAGAAGCTATCAGTTCTTTAATACTTAAGCCAGATAAACTGATAATTCCTCTTTTGAATATTATAGGAGATCTACAGTACTTAGTTAAAAAAAAAAAAAGTTACACTGGAGTAGTACGCTGTCTTCCATTATTTTAATGGGGAGGCAGGGGGAATCCTTCTAAACAGAAGTGAAATGAATGGAGATGTACTACCAGATTACTATTTTAACTAGTAAATGAATGAGAAGACTAAATGTCTAACCGATGCTTTTTCTCTTAGCATAGGCTTGCTTTGCCTTTCTCTGAAATCTGAGACACCCAATCCTTGGCCAGTGGCTGGGCCTGAATTTCTTAAGAAGTGTGTTAGTTCTTTTTTTCTTTGTTTTCCTCCTTTTATGACTTTGGTTTCAACAACTAGTGAGGTGAAACTGAGAGGTCCGCAAGATTTTATTCAGAATTGATGTTTATTTATATGATGTAAGAGAGGATTGCATCAATTTATATTTAATTGTAAGGTAAGTTCAGCAGCAAGGTGGATTTTTTGTAGTGTCAGACTGCAAATTTTTCAAGGCTCTGACTGAAATCAGATGATTAAACCTTATTTGCAGTTAAAAATGGTTTGCAAACAAATGATCTCACTGGTGTTTACATCTGTAGGTACTTTGATCTGTCTGTGGGAGTCTGAGTCCTGTAAGAGCTTGGCATTCTTTTCAATAGCTACAGTGCTTCTTGCTTCAGTTGAAGAAGGAGCTTAGTTGCTTATGTTGTGACTTCATGTGGAGACAGTTTACAGTCTGGCATATGGTGTTAACGTCAAATTGGCAATAGTTAACCTTACGATGACAACCTGTAAACTGGAAATTCAAAAGCTGCTGCTATAGCCACCGGTACCTACTTGCAGCAATAGCAGTGCCACTGAAAAAAAAGAATATGCCAGCTGGTAATCGTGTAAAATACTGTGGTTATCCTAAACTGGCCTTACCTATGGGTTGGAGACCTTTGTCTGAAGTACGGTGAAAGACCAAAGCAATCCATTTTTAGTGCCCTGAAGGGGCACTAAATGGTAACATTAAAAAATATGGCATAGTCAACTAATACAGCGTTATTTGAGGAACAGAAGGTAGTTTTCAGCAATTGCAGGTGGTTCTTCATAACAAATAAATTCCGATCACCTAAGAGGTTAATTGTTCAAGAAGAATCTAGATACTGTCTTTTCCAACAACACATGAATATCCTCTCGTGTGTGCTTTTTTCTACTTAGCTATCACAGTGATAAAGAAAATAAAGAATACAAAGATATAAAGGAAAGGAACTTTTCCTGCATGAAGAACTTAAGTTCCTGTTTCATTATTTGTGCAGGAAAGTTTCATTAACAGAATCTTCCTGTTATCCACAGATGGTGTGAGAAAGGGTCTTGAAAGTCTTGTTGTACTATCAGCGTGGTTTGTTTTCTATACGTGTGGTACAAAACTGACTGGACTGAACAGTTCGACATGTCTTTACTAACTTGGAAAATAGGTTGTATATAACTTATAAATATCTCCATTGAAGGGCTTGATGTTCATTTTAGGTAAGGAATATATTTGGTCTTGAATGATTCCGAAGAAAAGGAAGTATGAGATAACTTGTCCTGATCACAAGGGCAAGCATAAAACACAGCTAGTTTGTGTGACATAGTTAAACTGTCAGTTACTGCTTACAGTCTACTTTTTTTTTTCCAATTTAACTCTTGTTAGAGCTGCAGACATTTTCCCTGTGTTCCGTAGTACTAATGTGCCTGAAAACAAGGTATCCGACAATATAGAACCATGTTCTCTTATATCTTTTTTCCATTAGTAATGAATTAAGTTAATTTTGCTCATCTATCTGGAACATAGTTGCTATGCACTATATTTGCATAGATAACTGTCTAATTAATAAGGTTCTTCTTTCCAGGATTTCAAAATCCTTGGCTGAAAACAGTAACAGAAAAGCTGTCTGGAAGGCTCTTGGGTTAAGGGGAAAAAATGTTTCTTTTTCTTAGTTGTTAGATGAGTGAGTTGCAGGTGTTTGAAATGCCTTTTTTATCTTACCTGTTCACCATGATGGTGCTTTTCTTTAACTCAGATGTTGTGCCAGCAGTTTTGTATATGGCTGAGAGTCTTTCTAAACCTAGTGGTGGCTTCCAGGTTTTTAGTTCGTATCCGTGGATCTTTTCTTCCACAGACTTTCTTTGTGAAGTTGTTTAGCACCCTCACCATCCTTTGGCAAGCTGCAACAGCTTAGTTGCATTTTATCTGAAGAATCATTACCTTTTTTTTTATTATTTTGAACCAAAATCCAGGTATAAATACTACCGAGAGCATGTATAACTGCCACAGTCTTGGCTAGGTTAACACTTGCTGATGCATTAGCATGGACTGACACAGAGACTGCTTCATCACTTGCCCTTGTAAAGCCTAAATGCTTAAGCTCTTCTTTTTCTTGATAGTTGCAGCTGTGGAAAGTCTTTCTGCTGAGACATCGGGTTTGTAGGGGGTGTTATCAAGCTTATTGAAGTGAGACTGCTGTTGATACAAAAAGGTTTGATATGAAACTAGGACAGAGTGACCTGAAACTGGGATGGCTTGACTGTCTCGCCAAATACAGGTACTGTGATATCGTGCATTGACTCTATGCACGTAGAAACTGACTGGGATTAGCATGTAGCTGGATGGCATAGTGCTGTCACTGTGAAAGGGGGCAGTGACCCCTTTTAAGGGGGTAGAGAGGAAAGAATTGTCAATTAAAATCCCAAGTCTCCCAGGAGAAGAACTGCATCAGAGCAATGATTTGATTACAGCAAATCAGTGAGTGGTGTATTAATCACCAGTATGAGATATCAAATCATTCGCAGCTTATGTTTTGCTATACCTCTGTGCAATGTATGCTCCTGAGCAAAAATTTGTCCTTGCCTTTTCTTTGTAGTGCACTTGATCATCTAAAATAGTAACTCTAAGAGCTCTTTTATTAGAACAGATGGTTGAAAAATAAATAACTGATTTCCATTACTACTTATTTCCTTCGCTTATCAGTTGCTTCTTTTACAGGTTAAGGATTTCTGGTTTACTTAGTTGGACCTTGCAGCTGTCCCATGCTTTGGATCACTTTTACTGCCTCCTTCTGAACTTTTTCTAGTATCTGTAACGTAAGGGAGGGATGAGATCTTCGCACAGTATTGGGAAGATAGGCATGTCATGGAAACAGAGTAGCAACCTTCAATTTTATTCTGACCACTACTGAGTATTGAGCTCACAGTTCCACAGAATTCAAATATGCCTGGCATAGCGTAGTATTATGTATTAACAAAATTGCTGATGACATGACATCTGTGTTCATACAGTTTATGTATGGAGAAGATTTAATGTTCTTGAAGATAAGAAGTAAGCTTAATATAGATGGCATGTCTAGTGAGACGTGTACCTGTTGGTGTTATTTTTATCCCTTGCACATACAACTTGAACAGCAGGTGGGAAATACTGGCCAAAACTAAACAACCCCAAAGCAGGAAAAGGGCAACCTAACAGCTAAAACCTGTTTCTTTTTTTAAATAATAAAAAAAAAAGGAAGTAGCTAAAAGGCTCTTAGAGAATAAGAGAAAGCAACGTGATCTCATGCATGCAGAAAATAGGCTGCTTTTCTTTCACAATCTTCCCTGTCTGATTAGTACAGTAATAACAGATATTTTAAGGGGAATGTAAAGCTGACCAAATAAAAAAAAGGGGGGGGAAGGGGGGGGGGAAGCACTTCTCCTGGCTGATAACTCTGCATAGTGTGTTTATCATAAAGCATTTCTTCCATCACCAATGGGATGGACATCAAGAACAGTGTGGTGGACAACCCCAGGAAAAAAAAAAGTGAAAAGAAACCTGAAGGAAATAGGCTTGTCTTTATTTTTTTTTTTTTTTCAGGCTAAGTGGTCAAAGTAGTCTTCAGGGACCAAAGGCTTATTTTTTTTATATTTTATTTTTGGTCTTATGTATTAACATTGTACCATGTTTTCATTATTTTCTTTCTATTTTTTCTTCTGCCCTGAACCTTTGCCTGGTGATGGGGAGCCTTTACTCATATTTCGCTGACGTGCAGTGAAGGTTCAGCTATCCTAAGGGGGAAGTCAGTCTCAGAATTCATTACACAATGTGTTTGCGGCTCTGTGACCTGTTCTACTGCATTGTTTGCTAGTTGGGTTTGACTTCAATTATCTTCCTTGCCTGGCCAGTGAGTAAAAGCACCACTGGAAGTTATACAACGCTGTAAAATTCAAGAACCTGTGGTTGGCCAATGAAGATGCAAGCTTATTAGGCTAGATCGTGGAATAAAGTGTTCTCTGCTGGATGAAATGATTGTGAGCAAAATTAAGTAACAGATTTGGGGGAAACAAATAATTGTGGGGGAGAAAAAGCACCTGTAATTATGAAAACAAGCTATTTTTTTCCTTTATAAGAAAATGAAAATATAATAAAACTCAGAGTGCATTACTGTTAAGCACATTCTTCTGGGCTTTCTTCCCATTTTGTTTAAGCCCCATCTGCCTTTAAGTACTCAGCAGCATATGTTATAAATTTGTTTGCTTTTGCGATATATTCTGTCTTAAATTTTCCATGTTATAGTCTGTCTCATTGAGGCTTTTGATGAGGTGGCAATGGAAACAGTTTAACGGAGTCTTCTGTCTGTGGCTTGATACAGAGCTGGGAAGCCTTTTGCCAACACCGTTGTGATCAAGCACATGATTTCATGTAATGCTAATAAGTGAAGGAAGTTCAGGTCTCTGTAATGCTAAGATTTCAAAAAAAAAAAAATCATTTTTACTGTGTCTAATCTAAAGGTATGTATGACTTGTATGACTGTTTTTTTTTTCTTTCTCTCTTGTGATGGCACCTTTAAGTTATTTCATCCTGGACTGTGTGATGGAACTGGGAGGAGTGTGTTTGTCTTTCTTGCATTGTCCTTAGTTTTCCTTTTGCCGGCCCTGCTGCGTGACCCAGATGAGAAAGTTGCATGGTTTTGTACAGAAAGAACCAAGTCAGACTGAAGGGGCTGCAAGGTTAGTAAACTGAGACAAAGGAAGCAAAAGGAGTAGGCAAGATGGTGGAATGATTGGGTCTGGGCTTAGTTTAGCCACGTGGATTGAGAAAAGGATAAATGAAAGGAAATTAGGAAGAAGGCAGGAGAATAAAGCGGGAAGGAAAAGGAACGGAAATGAAGGGAATGGGAAAGAGTAGGTTTTGGGAGGTTTTGTGTGTTCTTTGCATACCGTGTTGTACGTGGATGCTTCCATATGTAGCCATGCTTCCATATGTAGCCATCAATGGAGGGCACATATGGGTTCAAGTCCTTTCAAAATGGTTGGAGATGGTAGCTGTTTTGAGAGAGAGCTCTCTTATGTTGTGTTTTCAAGAGAACACTATCTTTTAGCTCTGCTGAGGGAGAAGCTTTCATTTTGAATAACAGGAAAGGAAATGACCGTGAAGAGTCACTAAAATCTTTTCTATCGGTCACAGTAACGTTTGTAATTATCTGACATGTTTTTGTCATCTCTTGTTATTTGAGATCATTCAGCATTGTCAGTCTTACATTTGGAATTTCATAAAAGACCTGATTTTTATTTTCATTACCTGGTGCAATGAAATTACATAGTCTGTGATCAGAATAAGCCAAATAATTGAGGGAATTGAGAAAATGTTTGGCTTGTATGTAGTAAGGTGTTCAGCTGTATTATTTAAACTCAGCTTACTTCTTAATTTGATATGGTAGAATAGTGCTTCAGAATTAAGCTCGTCTCCTCAGCCCTGGCTAAGGAGGCTGGTATACCTCAGTGATGCTCCCCTACATTTCATTGGCTTTGTTCTGTCACCTCAAAACACCTTTCCCTTGGTTATCCTGATTTGTCTAACCTCTAACTTATTCTGGTATGTTCAGATACTTTATAGATATTTCTTCTCCCTCCTCCTAAAAGAAAAAAGATATGGTACGGAGGAGGATTAAGGTAACTTTTTTCATTATCAGCCTGTTTTAAAGGTGTGTCACCCAAATACATTGTGGTATTTCCAGAACAATGGACTTAAAGCCCTTTTCTGCAAAGATAGATGCATCTAAATGATGTTTAAGAACAGGATGTGCCTGTTGAGAACAATGGGAACGCTCAGATGCATGAAGCTATTTGGGCATGGAGGATTTCTGGGATTGAGGCCTTAGAGTATAATTATTGTGATGAAATCTCTTTGAAAGCAAGCTACTCTATAAACCTGCTGTTTACATATGAGCTTTCTTATGCACTAAATTGGCTGTTTTTAAGGGGTTCTCAGTCACTGAAAATAAAGCTATTGTAAAACTAAATTTAGGCTTTACAAGTGTTCATAACATCATATGCTCCATAATACCCAAAATACCGCCTTAACTACAGACACCATTTCACTAGCTACAATTTTGGGTTTTGCAGGACTTCACAATAGAAATAACTGACATGTTCTTGAATATACAGTTATCAGACAGTTAAAGGCAGACACTTCTTCAAATGAGTTAGAAAAGGAAGACTTTGGAAACATTAAATTGTATAGACTTTTAGAGATGGATAAAATGACTGTCTTATTTTGGTCAGGTTAGCATGCAGTGTCTTTCTCTTTTTGTTTTGCTGCTTAAAATAAACAAGACCAGCGTGTAGGGAAGGTAATACATGCGGTGGCAGTGGTTATGAACAATGAGAACACAAGCTGCTGGTAACTGAGAAGGGAAGATGACTGTTCTGCTTTTTAGGATGATAAAAAGAACTGTGTTTGGCAGCCTGTCTACGAGCGGTGACCTTGGAAGAGCTATTGTAATTTAATATTACATAGGCTCATAAAGATTTATGTAGCAAATACAAAGTTGTATCTGTTTAACATTGCAGACTTTATTTTCTGTCATAGCAAAGGTTTTATCAGGTAAGTCCTCTAGCTAGTTATCCTTTATCTTTTCCAGTCCGGTCTGGATTTTAGACTTCGTAGAAACTTTGCATGGGCCTTAATCCAGTGAACAGGTTTAGGTTACCAGGTTAGCCATTTCTCTGCTCTAACAAATTTTTATTGTCAGTTCAGAGGCCTTCAGTAACAATATCTTAAACTAGTGGTGGTCTTCCAGTCTGTGTTATACAAGTTCTCTATAACCTCTAGTCCATACTTTTCTCCAGTGTGGAGTTGAGTTTGTAGTGTTGTCTTTTGTAATCAACATATAATAAATGCGCTAACAGTTCATTCTCTAATAATTCTTTCTTCAGATTACCAAAATTGGTAATCTTTCTGCCACAAATGACTTTCTTTAGATGTAGTAGAAGATTCTTTCTAGGTATGGAATTAAGAATGTGCAAGAGTTTCTATTGCACTTCCTTTTAAGTTAAAGTCCTATGGATCACTTAGAGTTCAGAGGTGGTTTTATGCTGAAAATTTTGGGCGGCTTCTGTGGTGCCTGGGAGTGTTTTTTTCAGTGATACCAGTGGGAGTAGGATAGCACTTTTGTGACTGTGTATACATAGTTACAAAAGTCATTGTCTGTCTTTCTCCTGACTTTTCATTGTTTAAGATATATCTTATTTAAGGGTTTTAGGTGTTCATTTTTGGGTGGATATTAAATCCTCTAGGTTTTCCTTTTTTTTTTTCCACTTGCAAAAATGGATTAATGCATATAGGGTCTGAAAGTCACTTATGGATGCTCACAAACTTGAGGATTGAGTAGTTCTTGTTGAAAAGGTGATTGTAGGAGGCCACCCTTCAGAAAGCAATTCTTTGTATAGATGACAGCAAATGGAGATGTCTCCAACTCAGAAGACACCAATATTTTAGAACTGAGTTATCTCCAGGGTTACCTCTGTCTTAGAGACAAGATAGAGTTTTTTTTTTTTAACTTTAGTTTGCTACAGGGCTCACACGCATTTCTTCTTTTATTCTCACACTTTTATATTTTAAAATCTCTATATACCAGCATTTTCTCAACACTTGTACTGGAGCCATATTTTTAAGATTTGATATATTACAGGTCTGTGAAGCAAGTATAGTGTTTCTTTATCCTACTCTGTGCTCAGCAAGATCAGATACAGTATGTGGCTTGTAACATTGGCAATGGCTTATAAAACAAACAACTTCCTTAAGGACCCATTTGGAAAACTGTTTAAGAAACCAATGCATTTGAAAACTAACATGGTTGGCTATCAGTCATAGTACAGAGGTGAAAAGGCAAGCATGGTAAAATGAATCCCTTTCCTTCTGTCCTGTGTGCATGAAACTGAAGCCAGGCCTTGATGCTGCAGATGGGCACCGTTCTCTGCACAATCTGTGTGTAAAAGATCTCATGTGAAACAAGTTTTGTATCACAAATTGCCAGATAGGAACAGTATAAGGTTGTACAGCAAACATACATCGTATCTGTATATGAGTGTATAGAAACATCAGGTTCAATGCAAGCACTCCTGCTGCACATGCCTGTGTATCTGCATGTGCACATGCTTCATCAAAAATACCATTCCATTATTTTTGTCTTAGCAGTATTCAGACTGAAAATAAATTATTTCAGAAAACCCATCTGTTATGAACCAATCAGCGCTAATGCAATTCTAGTTCTTGTGTCACGTGCCTTTGAAAGCAAATGCTTAAATATTTGCTTTTAATACCAAGGTAGCAAGAAGCAGTATATTTATATACATGGAAATATATGGGCAAACTGCTGTTTTTGTGCATTTAAAGTGAGTTAAGCCGTTATGTCTTCAGATATTCATTACTGAAGTGCTTAGGTTTTGCCCAAGCTGTGTCAGTAGCTGTTTCATCGGGTGTCCCCCAGATGCCTGGGTTAGCGCTTGGGGCTGCCACGTCAGTGCCTGTGCTTCTTACGGGACTCGGAGCATTTGGCCATTGTGTAGTGCAGCGAAAGCCCGAGTAGGGACTTGTGTTTACTGCGCTGTGTTTTTTTCTCATTTCTCTTCCCTCTGAGCTTTTTAATAGAATATGGATGTTGTGCTGTTATAGTACCACAATAATCACCCCGAAGCACGGGGAGAGACGGGCACAGTGCACCCAGCTACGCGCTGTCATGCCGCCGTTGCTGCTCGACGTTACCCCTGCAGCTGGCTGCTGCGGGGGGAGGTTAGCCCCCGCAGCGGGGCAGCTCTTCCTCAGCGCTCGCCATCTCCCGCAGGGAAAGCCGTGGCCCCACCAGCGCCGTGTGCTCTCCCACGTCCCCCGGGCGGCCGCGGGGCTGGTGGCCGCGCAGCCCCTGAGGGGGCCGAGAGCCCGCCTCAGTCGGCCCGGCCCCGGCTCGCGTCAGCGCCCGCCCGGGCGGCCCCGTGCCCCGCCCCGTGACGCAGCCGCCGGCGGGCCCTGGCGGCGCCTCCCCGTGACGGCACGGGGCGGGGCCCGCTCCTGCGCCCCGGCCGCCTCCGGCTGCGCGTCCGGCTCCGCTGGGGGTCCCAGCGCGGCATGGCCCCGGCCCCGGCCCTGGGCTGACAGCAGCCGCCGCCCCCCCGCGCCGGCGGCCCTGCTGCTGGCGCCGCGGCCATGGACGCCCCTGCCGATCCCTACCTGCCCTACGACGGGGGAGGAGACGGCATTCCGCTCCGCGAGCTGCACAAGCGAGGTACCGCCGCGGGCACCCGCCCGCCGCTACAGCGCCCCCGCCGGGCTCCGGCCGCCGCCCCTCCCGCGCACCCAGGCGAGGCGGCCCGGGGCTGAGCAGGCCCGAGCGGGCAGGCTCCGCGGGGCCGCCCGCCCTGCCCCACCGGCACGGCCGTCGCCCTGCCGGGGGGCCCGGAGCCTCCTCTGCCTGCCCCGGGGCACGGCCCGCCGGCGGCTGCGGGAAGGGGGAGCGGGAGCCGCGGGAGGGCGGCGCGGCCCCGGAGCTAGGGCTGAGGAGAGCGGCGGGGAGCGGTCCCCTCTGCGCCGCGGCTTGCGAGGGGGCAGGTGGAAAACTAGGCAGCGTTGCCAGAAAAAGCCTCTTCTGAGCCTGCCCTTTGCTTCTTACCCCCAGCTTAGAGCAGAACGGCCGCTGTAAAGATGCGCTATCTCAAAATAGCGAGACAAGTTCGAGTAGGAATGAATGAGTGACGCCTCGAAATTCTGAGGACGTCTCCCATTTCACTGGATTAGATGCTTAAACCTTCGCGTTTAAGAACAGTAAACGCGATAATTGCTCACTTCAGTTTTGTTTAAATCGGCTAATCTAAAATTAGAAGCTTATCAACATTTATGGCTGCTGGCGATGGCATTAAAGAGGAGGTACGCTGAGAATAAGGGTCATTTACATAAGATTTTTTTTTTCCCCTCTATTTTAGGCTGTTGTGTCTTTCCTCATCATCTCTTACTTGTTTACATAAATTAGGTCACACTTTCTTTTGTTTTCATCTGGCATCTTCATCTGTTTTAATGCTTTACACAAAAGGTTATTGTTGTCTTTTTATGATTCTTACGGTGTTTACCAGTATGTGTTAAGAATGTCAACAAGTTCTAACATGGCTTAGGGTATTCTAAGACAAGGAAATTTTTAACCTTGTGCTTTTTGACCACAGTATTCTCTGCCCAGATCATAATTGTATAGCAGGTAGCTGGGTAGTTTTCTATGTCAAATTTTAGAATCCCTTACAAGAAATTGAGGATGGTCCTTTCCTAATACATCTGCGAGGTGTGAAGTAGATCTCTTCAGATTGCTTTCGTTTTTCAGATAGGTGTGAAAATGAGTTGGCTGTACATGCTGATTACCTGAAATGGTAGAGTGTAGATCCCTGTAAACATCCCTGTTAATTACACTTTCAAGCTCTGCAGATTATAGTTAGACATTGAAACCTGATCAGTTTTATTATATGCCTGGAAACTAGCAGATTTTAGTTGATTTTGCAATACAAAAAGTAGAGAACTGCAGTGCAAAATGGTGTCTGGCACGTTAGAGTTTAGCTTTTAAGCATACGATCTACAAACACTGTAATAAAAACAGTCGGGCTGGACTGAGCGTTTGCGTCTCGGTGACATCACAAGGCACCAGCGGGAGAATTCCCTGATGTGACTGGTTGAGTTTTGCAGTTGTTTCATTGAATTCTGTTGCTTCCAGTATTCTGAAATAGTATTCAAACCCAGTGCTTATTCAGTTTGCTACTGTGAGCTCTGATTAAAACAGCCAAACAAAACTCCACGATTTTGATTGCTGCCATAATCTCCTGCAAATCTTAATTTGTCAAGTGCATATGACTCATATGAAAATTGCTTCTCCAGACCATAGTTTGTGCCACAGATTTCATTAAAATTTGTGTATATTTCCTGCTGATCTGTAATACCACCGTAATCCTTGTTACTGTCATTAGCTATCAAAATAAGTCTTAAAAATGGGAACAAAGGCTTAAACTTAAAGTGAATTTTTTATACTTGTTACATTAGCTACAAATCTGGGCAAAGATACTACCAAGATGTTTCTCCCTCATGTAGATTTCAGAGCATTATAATAACAAGTTAGGAGAAAATAGATAAAGATACTTTGAGAAAAGAAACATAGTTGTTAAGGCCTGTGGAATTTCTTTCTTTATTCACATACTGACAGCTTGGTCCTGCAGCATAACGTTCACTACTTGCAAAACTGCTTTGTAACAGCAAAGCATTTGTTGTACTAATTGACTGCAGTGGCTCGCCTGAAGTGACTGAACCTCAACAATGACGAAAGGACTGTTTAACACATTAGGGGTCTTTGAGGTTTAATTAACAGGCTTTACTAACGGTGGATGAGATGAAATGCAAAATATTGTACTTATTATTACATTTGACCCATTGGCTTGCATTAGGAAGATATTTTAGTTTTCTTAGTGGGAATATGCTGTGAAACCTCAAACGGAAATATTCTTAACATATGACAAGATAAACAATTAATACATATTTACTACTTGTCATTTTATTGGTGGGGGGGAACAAGTAGTGTCCAATAATATCTGTTTTTGTTATCTGGCCTTCCTTTAACCTCCTCTGTCCTAATACTTCTCTTTATGTGGTACTAAACACGTAATTCCAGACCTCCTTACCCTCCCAGGTATACTGAAATATAACTACAGGAACAGAGTTCACTTCTAGTCTTTTCTGTGGTAATAAAATGAGTTAAAAATACTACTTCTCTCCTTTAGAAAGCATTTTTAAGTCCTGATTCAGGGCTGCATATATAACAAGTAACTGACATGTACACTTTCTCAGAAGAATTTATTATATATAATAAGCCACATACTGTAATATATATTGTATAAATAAATTGTTCTTTGTGTTACTCATTTGTTTGCCCTTGGATTTATTTTTGCATCATTCTTTTTAGCTGGACCCATATGATAGTTCCTAATTATCAGCATCTCGTTTGTCTTCCAGCTGTTCACGGACATGTTCACACTCCGTGATTTCCACTCCCCTCTTTTTACCCCCCTCTCCCCCCCCAAATAAGCAATGATTTTGCCATTCTTTAAAAGTTTGAAACATAAGCAATAGCAATACATATATAGCAGTCAAGCTGTCAGTTGTAAAACGTGAGCGTCAACAAGCATGGGGGTTGTTAACCCACCCGTATAAACATAAATGCATTTTAGATTTTGAAAGTCCTTAATCAAAATTAGTGAAATGCTCTTCCATTAATAATTTGCAATTGAGTTGGTAGCCAGGAGATGTGAGAAATATGTGCATTAAGGGCATACCAGTTTACATGGTTGTAGTAACCATAACTTATTGTGCACTGGCGGGCCACCCACCATTGCATGAAGGTGGTTACAATAGCCTGCAGCTTACAACATGCTATGAGCAGTGGGGAAGTCTTCGAGATGTGCTAGTATCTGAGGTATTAGAAAGCTAATGAGCAAATCAATATTAGGCCTTTCATGGGCCTGAACATGGCCTGATTTGGGATAATCATATTGGCAGAATTTTTCTTCTTGTTGCATCCTGTCTTTGCCCTTCAAAAGAGTATCTAAGTAGTTGTTAAGTACATGCAGCAGCAGTGTTTAGAAATGTGATTATCTAAATTTCTCTTGTCCTGGCTATCGCCATGGCCATTGTTAGATGCTAGATTACTTCCTTTTGTAAGGTTTGCTTTACGTAACATTACATCTCTTTATACCTTTTTGTTTTTCTCATCTCTTTCTTGCACGGTCCATATTTTTAAGTTGTAAATTTAATAGATTGAGGACCCCCATAACTCTTCACTTGCATATCTGAAGTCACTATTTGTTTGGGCCATAACTAAAGTAATAGTATAGACCATTCTCCATGTACTTTAAGATAAGAAAATGAATATGTAATAATACATGTTTTTCTTCCTCCTGCATCAAAAACAGAAAGAGAAGTGATTCTTCCACCTAAAGTCAAAAGACAAAGATAATTATGCGTTTTTTTAATGTGCTATATGCATTGAGCGATATTTCACCTGTTCTTTGCCCTTTTCTCAGATTCCTGTGTGTTTGCAGTGGATACAGGTTCTCAAAAGTCTTTGTTTTCACTCTGAGGTGCTACTATTCAGCTTTCACTTAACTCTTGCTTTTTTAAAGGCTTTTTTTTTTTTAACCCAGATTGATTTATTTATTTTTATTTTTGCCAGAAGTAATGGAGGGGAAGGGGTTATTTACTACTCACTGCTTCTGTCAGGCATTTTGATAGTTTTCCCTGTTTTTCAAATCTTGTTCTGAGTCTTCCAGTTTCCTGGTATATTTGCCAGCTGACTTTTTTTCAGTTGCTGCATATATAGTTTTGTCATTTTGTATGAATTTGGTTGTAATGCAGAGAGCAATTTGTAGCTTGTGAACCTTATGATGTGATGCAGTTTAAGAAAATCAACTAAAGAGGCTGTGAATTCATAGCTGCACACAAAGGGAGAAGTATTACTTGATTACAAAGACTTCAAAAATCATTGATCACCAGCAGTAGTGAATGGTGCATTCTGGCGTGGCGTGCTGTGCTTCTGATTCTGGAATTTAAAAATTATTTCTAGCCAGGAAAAGACAATAGTGCTTAATGGCTTTTTTTGAGTGGTTACAGACAAATTTAAATAAACTGCCAACTGTTTCTTGTCTTTTTTTTTCTTTCTTTCTTTTATGGAAAGCCTTGTGTTTTGAGGTCTGAAGATGGCTATAGAAAGAAGCTTAGGCACTAAGACATACCTTGTGTATACAAATCTTCTGTGTTACGAGTGTAAATGATCCTTACCATGTGCACTGTGCTGGGCCCTTCCCTGCCTCCATTCCCCTTGGCACCTAATACCCAAGGACACATGGGTGAAGCAAAGCCTTGGATTAGCGTCTGGCCTCTGGAAAGATACAGCCCCAGCTGATTTTAGCACTCAGCAGGTTTGGATGGTTGTGTCAGGGAGGGCTTATTCCAGCCTTTGCTCTAAACTGATTAGCTCCATTTTCACTCGCAGTGGTGCGTTTTCTTTTTTCCTCCTTTCACGCTGCTTAAAGTAAGCCAAATGAAATGTGCTGTGCTGCTGTCAGCTGGAAGGATGGCAGCTGAGCAGAATCGGCTCAGTTGTGCATCATCTAGAAAAAGGGGTGTGTGAGCAGCAGCAAGATAGAGTATTCTTGCTGAAACAGGTGTTTCTTGACAGTCTGTGTAATGCTTGGAGAAATGGGTGCTGTGCTTGCTGTGCCATTGTTATCATTTACCCATTGCATTCACAACTCCAAAATCTTTTTTAAACAGACGTCTTCAGGGGTTTTGGGCTCTGTGAAATAGGTATTACTGTATACTGGCAGGATATTAATATTGATGTAGAAGTTCTGAATTGTTTCCAGCAGAAAGGCATAATTAAAATTTAACAAGACCCCAAGGGCCCATTTATATATTTCAATGTAACTAGTCTGACAGTTCGTTGCTGTGGAAGGGGGTGAGCTTGCCTGCCCTCCCACTCCCTCTCCCTCTCCTCCTCTTGCACTGACTATTTCTTGTCTGTCAGCACGGTACCTTAACCATGCTTCTTTATAATGTCAGTGTTTTTTTTCTTTTTGTTACTTTTGTCTGCTTAGTTGGATTAGCATAGTTGATTGGTTTACTGAGCAGATGGATGATGTGACAGAGCTGATCCAAGGGAGCTGTATGACCAAGAGTGGGATGGAGAAATGGGGAGAGCAGTGTCTCATATTTGGGAGCACTGAGTACATCCCTGCCGTGCTGGGTAGTTATGCCCTGAGAGATGTTTCATTCATGAAATGGACTAAGTTGGTGCATGCTGAGACAGGGTATGTTGTGATGTGCATTCAGAAGACGTGTATCATATGCTGTATGGCATACAGAAGTGGTCTTAGACTTCATCACAAAGTTCTGGTCTCGTTTATTCCACCAGCCACCCTCTTGAGCCTGTTCATGTCCTAGTTCTGTAGCTTGTTCTCTGTAAGCTATGCATGTGTGGATTTGTTCTCTACATGATATTGGGTAATTGTGCAGATAATCACACTCTGTAGAACCTCCTGAAAAGCTGTCATGCACTGTTTGATTACCCAGGATGCAGTATTTGTTTTAAATACTGATTTTCTTATCATTTTTATGCAACAAGAAGGAATACAGCACAAAAGGAAGGACTCAGGAAGGATCATTGTACAGTTAAGTGGGAATTGAGAGCATCAAATGTGTTGTAAAACATGTTTCTTGTGTGAAACTGTACTTACGTAACTATGAAGCACGTGACCCCTTATTTCTTGAACTCAAAGATTTTAAGCGTACTTTCAATGGGATTTTTAAATCGCAACATGTAGAAACGAGCCTTGTTCCTCCCCGGAGGAGAGAACCCCAACAAGAAGTGAGAAGCCAGGTCTGGAGGCTCTTCAGTTCTTCATATCCAGGGACCAGGAAAGGAGGACCCTAAAGATCTTTTTAATCTCCTGGGTTCCTTCACTGGACAAATGCAGCTGCATATGACTGTCAGCAATTCAAGTTTTGATTTGTTAGTGTTTTAAAATGCTTTAGCTGGAGCATTTTTAAACTGTACCATAGTGAGTGAGTCAGTAATGATCTGCTCATATGTTTTAAAGGTATTAGTCCTTGCTGACGTTATCTTTTTAAATGGATTAGCTAGAAACTTAGCAGGTATCCTTACAAACAAGCAAGTAATCATACCCCGTGATTTTTCATCAGCTGTGTGTTGCACAGGGTTGCTTTCAAACCTCCTGAAAGAAATCTACCGAGTGACAAAAGGATGAAAGATCACTACTGGAGGAGGTGAGGCAGCCTTTGAAAATGCTCTGCATGGCACATGACAAATGCTTTGTAGTCTACTTAAGTCAGCTTTTTGTCATGTTTATCATAGTTTCAATGTCAATCAAGATTGGAGACTGCTTGTGTGAGGCATATATAGTGAGTACAAAAGAAGAGGTATTCCTTGCCTCAAGGGGACAGAAGGCAAGGAGGAAGCTGTAATGTATAAAACAGCCTGAGTGATTCTAGCAAAATATTAGTTTAGTAATTTCGTGGTTTCCTGCCTTATATCAGGAGGGACCAGCCAAATAAAGCTGGAAATTGGATCAGTGTTCGGAACTAACAGCCGTTTCGTATCGGTTCATGCTCAGAAGGAAATTAAGAAAAGCATGTACCAGTTCCTGCAAGGACTGCTTTCTCCATCAAGGCATAGTGTCCACTCAGGCTATTTTGGATTGTATTTTTTCAGTCTCATTTAAAAATAAACAAACAAAAATTAAAAACAAAAAACACCAAAGCCAACCAACCAAAAAAACTTCATCAGAGGAGAGAGCTTTTTTATGCCATTGGAATCTGCTTCCTTTATTCCGGTTTTGGCCATGCAGCACTATTACTTGGTTTTGCTGTACCTCGTTCTGATCAGGCATCCCAGGGTGCAGCGTTCTACTGTGAACCTTAATGCTTATGGCAGTTTTTTTAATTTTTTTTTTTCTTTCAGTACTGTGCAAGCTACTTTCTTAAAACTATTGGAATTGGGAACTCGGAATCCAACTGAGTCCCAACATTTCATATCCATGGCTTGTTGTGTGTTTTTATTTATTTATTTTTTTTGGTGTGTTTTGTTTTTGGTGAGGTGAGGATGCTACAAAGCATTCCTTCAGTAGCCTGTACGCAGCACTGCTCAGCATCATGATGTCATTAATATGCAGAGGTTGTTGGGAGTGTACAGGCAGTTAAAAAGATGGTTTCTGTGTTTAACATTGTAAGTAAAACATCGATTACTTAATTTAATCTTCACGTCTGTTTTTTTCCCCTGTTTTAATCAACTTCACTTGAAGCAGTACTTCAGCACTCAGATCTGATTGCTGAGAGAAGATTGTGCTGAAGGCTTGGAATTACATGCGTGGAAGGATAACGAAAATCAGTTACCTTCCTAGAAAATAGCTCAGGCAAGGCCAACAGCAATTGGATCACCTAGAAAAGACAATCTCCTTGCTCTGAAGAAACATGTTACTTTTATTGTCTGGAAGCTTACTGTCTGCAAGCAGTCTGTGATTGCAGCAGCTCACTAGCTACGTGTAGAGAATACAAGATCGGTGAAGATGCTGTTGGACAATTTTGCTAATTACGGGATGCCAGCTACCTCGGGTCCTAAGGTTTTACCAAGTGTAGAAGGATTGTGTTGAATTTGCTTCGTCAGGTTTCCTGTGAGTTATATGGAGCCTCTGAGAGGACCAGTGTGTTGTTATTTTACTTCTCTGTGGTAACATGGCTTAGTTTGGAATAATTATGATAATAAAAGTTCTGCCTGTCGTTTTTTTTACCATCTGCTTCCCAGTCTAATAAAGCCTAAAGCATAGCCATACATAAGAAAAAGAAGGCTTTACTTTCTTTGCAGCTGCAGAATAGCTCAGGTGTGTACATGCAGAAAATGGAGGTGTTCTGTAGCTAGAGGCTGTGCATATATACTTTGTGTGGTAATTAATAATTTCCTGCTTGGAGATTAGAGTGTTGTGTTGAAAAATACATATGAATGGCAAAGATTTTAACAATCTGTTGAATTGAAAATAAATTTAAAACGCTTTGATGAAACTGGCATGACATGATGAGACTTTGCATGTGTTTATGCTGATGAGAATCATCATTGGCATGGCTGGAAGGAGTGCCTTGTGGTGTGGCATGTTAGAGAAGGAAGGGAAGACTGGGAAGTGAAAGCTTGGAAAAGTGTCGAGTACTGGTAAAGGTATATTTCTCTAAGTGCTGCTTTGGAATAGTTAAAGGCACTATAGATGATGGTATTAGCTGGAGAATGTCCTATGCCGCTGCTGTCAGACTGTATCTTAGACGCTGAGCATCACGTCTTACACAGCTGTCCTCTCCGTGGTCCTCTTCAGGGTGGCCTTTACACCACGCTCACTCTAGCCTGTTTCTCAGGTGTAATGGTATACCATATATATATATACGTGGTTTCTCTTGGTATAATGTAACAGCTAATCGTCTGCATAAGGCATCCATGACAGCTCTGTATTCAAGGAAATCACCTCTTCAGCTTCACATCTCGTTCCGTATCTCTCCCCACCATACAATAATCATTTCAGTGTTTGGTGTGCCACGTGTTTCCCATCCTGTGACTTAGCAGATGCTGGCAAAGCAGGAGCTTGACGTGATCTCAGTGGGATTTTTACCGTGCCCAGGCAAGGACCGTTCTTCGTTAGTCTACTCCAAGCTCTGCTCAGGGCCTGGTGTAGTTTGTGGTGCTGTCCCTGATGGTTTCTGTGGAAAGAATCCAGTTCAGCACTTTGTGATGTATGCTTAAAATCAGCTCTTACTGTTTGTGATGCTTTTCCAGCTCTCAACTGTCCTTTGCCTCATGTGGCATAAAGCTGCGTGCTCCTTATAGCTTAATGTTTTTGGTTCATATATGATGGTTCATATATAGCAGGGCATAAAGCCATACTCTGGGGTAAAGGCAAGCTTTTGTTCTATTGTGATCACTCAGGTTCAGGAAACTTCTTGATGTAACTGAAACGTTGTAGGAGATGAATAATTAAGTTGAGGCTGAATTGTAATTTATGTCCCTTTTGTGAAGAAGGATAATATCGCTTAAAAAAAATCATTTTCATTTCATCTTCTGTTGTTTTTTTTTCCCCTTTAAATTTTGAGAGCAGTATCACTTTTGATTACTGTCTCATCCACTAGATGCACTTGTCCTTTCAGCTAGCCAGGCATGTATGTTAGACTTCCTTTCTAGTTACCAGATTTGGAAATGGCAAGAGAGTTGAATCCCTTATCCTAGATCAAGATTTTCACATTTGCCTCCACTTGCAAATCTGACCCGAGCTTCTGTTGTTGTTAGCCTTTTTGGCTAACAATGGAAGCATCTGTCTTAAGAGAGACCAGCAGCAGCTTTGAGAGAAAGGTGTTGGCATTGTTGAGGCATTTTCTGCATTTGCATTCTTCCCTTTCACTTTAAATGTGAAACAAATAAGTAAATTAACAAACTAATCTTTTTGTAGACCTTTCAGCTTGTCTGCATGTAAACAGCAAAGCAGGGGTGCTGAGTACTAAAACAAATAGTTTTGTGTATCTTGAAAGTTTCAGATTGCATTTGGTCTTAATACATTTTTTATTATAATTTTCTTGTCCTTCACCACCAAGAAAATGTCCAAATAAGCATTGTGTTACATAGAAAGCATAAACAAGACCTTTCAAGCAAAAGATCTTTTGTTTATTTTTTATACATTGTACACTGCTGACAGCACCAAGAAGCTGAACCCACAATTCCAAAAAATAAAAATAAAAATCTTAGGCCTGCCTGAACTGATAGTAGTGTTGGCCAGATTGGGCCTACATCTTTAAGAATAGAGGTTATTGTGGTATACCATGTGCCGTTGGCCAAATTACTTTGTTTTTAGTCAAACAAGTGAGAGTAACCACTCTTTAAATCATTATTGTCTATATTAACCTCAATATAAATGTTCCCTTTATAGCAATTACTGCTGTAGAAGCACTGAGGGCATGGGGGAATGGTGGTCGTGCTATATTTAGGCAGCCATTCAGAAGGAAATTTTGCCTAGGGTCTGTAAACATACCACAGGAACTCAAAAAAAAAAAACAATATATTGCTGAGTTGCTGACATATGGAAGCTTAAAAAGACAAAGCTTTCCTGCATTCCATATTCATCTCGCTCTTTTTATTCTGATTACTGAAAGAAATACTGCTGGGGGGTGCTGCTGTGTAAGCTGGCTGTGAAGGAGTTAGTGATGATAAATCGGTAGAAGACATTTTCTTTTTACAGTATTTCCAACTTTGCAACTGAGGGCTGTCTTGTGAGTACTTGCTTCATTTTTTTTAAGCTGCATTTATTATCTGTTGATAATACTTTTTAGGTCTGATTCAGACATGCAGGAGAGAGCGGTAAACAAAGACTGGAATATTTAGAAATAACTGGCAACTTATGGAGGTCCTGTGAGCTTCATGTATTAGCCGATTTTGTTTTCTTACAGTCAGTTTTTCCTCTAGTAGTTCATAAACAAAAGCAAATTTCAAGTTAAATATGTGTCAGAAACACTCATTTTTTCCCCCACTTTGTTCTGTTGAAATTTCTCAGGAGTCTGCACACAAAATGGAACAGTAATTCGACTAGTACATTAATTTATATTTAACCAACATGAAATATGAAGTTGCTGCTGTGCGAATTTAACGTACAGATAAACAACAGAAAAACAATTTAACATGCAACGTTGAGAGACCTAAATGACATAACATACACATACTATGGGAAGTGTCTTAATTACTTGCATAGAAATTTTATATGCAATGTCATGATCATTAGAATACTTAGTTTATTACAGAATTTATTAATTTCTGTCTGTTCTCTGTCACAGGAACTCATTATACAATGACAAATGGAGGAAGCATCAACAGTTCAACGCATTTACTGGATCTTCTGGATGAACCAATTCCTGGAGTAGGAACGTACGATGACTTCCATACCATTGACTGGGTTCGAGAGAAGTGCAAAGACAGAGAAAGGCATAGACGGGTACATGAGATAAATAGCAGTACTTGGAATTTATTTTGGCTTGGGTGTTGGTGTTGAGATCTGGTCTAGTAATACATATAAATACGTGCAGACTTTTAAATTTGTAAGTATTTACATCAGGTAGAACCACTCTAATGCTATAAAAAAACAACAACAAAAAAAGTGTCATTGATACCTGCAGTTGTGCAACAGTATTATAACTTTAAAAGAAAGCTGTAACTTAACAGAGTGGGAACAGGTGTGTCATGCCCCCTTGACATTTTTAGAGTACTGCGTTTATTGCAATGGTTGTATATTTAAAGCTACATTACAGTGTAGATGAACTTTTAACAGTATGGTAGTGCTTGTGGTGGTACCTGTACTGGTATAGGTGTATGTCTGCTACTGCTATGCAGTGCTCTCGTTGTTTTGACTGTGAACAGTGAAATTCTCATATCTAAAATATTAGAGTCTAACTATTTAACAAAAAAGTAGTCCCAGTAAGCATAGGAAATGTCCCTTCCACTCTTCCATCACAAAACTTTCTTTTCTTCTCCTCTTTATTCATTTCTTCAGAAGATCTTCAAAGTTCAGCCTGTTCACCGGTATCAGTGTACTCTGCTACAGGTTCTTTCATGAACTGGACTCTGGTTGTATTACTGTTGTACAAGTTACCATCAGTCTTGTAATAGATCTGTTTAGTAGCCTTTTAGGAGGAAATACACTATTTGGAGCCTTATTGCCAAACTTTTGGAATCCTTACAGTAATTTACTTTAAAAATAAAGCCGATTCGGAGATTTCCTTGCCTAGTATTGTGCTTCCTTGATTTATTCCCCTCCCGCCCATGCACCTTGTTTGTTGTACATGCTTTCTCCCTCCTTTTACAGTATGAAAAAAAAATTAAGACAGTTACATAATAAAACATGTTGAGGACAAATTTTGACTACATGCACAAAGTAAAGTAAATAAAGCTAAAATGATTTTTTTTTTCCGTATAGTACCATTAGATGTCATTGGTTATAGTTGTTTAGAAGGGTCAGGTAGTTGTCTATGTTTTTCATTTTTTTCTGTTCTTTTTTGGTGTGGTATTTGGTTTAAACATAAAAGAAAAATGTTTATATTTGGACTAGAAGCTTAGTAATTAATCTGAGCTAATTAATCTGAGTTACATGGAATAGCTTATTAGTAACATACTAAAAGAAATACAGTATTTCCGGTTCAGTGTAAATCATTGAAGATTTAGGAGAGAAATAATTTTACAATTACACATTCTAGACATTGCCGACAGTATTCATTTTACCTTCCTCTCAGTTACTAGATATCTGAATAATTAAGTTTATTTTATGCAGTAATACTGGGAGAATGCTTGTAGCTTAAAGAGTGGGTATGTTTGCCTGCAGTTTGCATCACGCAGTTACTTATACATACTTTTTTCTCCTGTTATTAAAAAAACACGTGCAACTATTCATAATGATTTCTCTTTGCAGATTAACAGCAAGAAGAAAGAATCAGCATGGGAGATGACAAAAAGCTTGTATGATGCATGGTCAGGATGGCTCGTAGTCACACTAACTGGCTTGGCATCAGGTAATTTAAAAAAAGAGAGTATTTCTTTACATTTCATTTGTGTATTGTTCACCAACTTGGATAAGAGCTAGTTCAGGCTAGTGTTGTAATTTCATTAAGGGAGGAAAAGAGTCACTATCTTGATATACAGACCTTAGTGTTTTCGGGGAGAGGATTTACTAAGGGAAACAAAACCCTTTACCACTTGGTTTATTTTAAGATGAATTTTTATAGCTGAAATTGTTTGATAGTTTGTGGCCGCACTGTGATGCAGTGCTACTTTCTACCGGCACAGTTTCAAGTGACCAAAATATGCAGAAGCAAGATGTTGCAAATGTTTTGCTCAGTTTTTCCAAAGAAATATTTTAAACAGAAATATTAGATTTAAGTCCTAGGAGGATTTGATTAGTTGCAGAATATAGAAATGTCTGTTAAAAGGCATGGGAAGTGTATAATTACTACTTAAATGTATACATAATCACTCACAAATCACATATAAATTAATATATATGCAAAATGTGTAGCATGTTTATATACCTCTGAATATACAAAGTGGGAGTGTATAATTGCTGGAAATTGCTTATGTTAATTTGAGTGGGAAAGTGCAGTGTTGTTTCCTTGTGTGGTTTTTTTCTCCCCCTCCAAAGCTGCAATGTATATTAAAATAGCTTTACTGTGCTTCAGAGCACCAAAGCTAGCAAATTCTGGCCATGAACATTGCTCAGGTTTTGCAGTTTCAGTTGTTTTATGTCGTATCTGTCCAGTGAATCTCAAATGGTACAACCTTGATTTCTGTCAGGAAAAGGTCTTAGTTTATGTATTTCAATTAATGTAGTTTAAATTCTGTTCTACTGAAATACTGACTTAGACCTTGTTTGGCCCAGAATCTTAAACTGATGGTGTATGGAGGTAAGTAAATGTGAACCGGCGTTAGTTCTCTACTGCCAGCTCATACAAGTAAGTCCAGGGGCTGTCTCTATACAACTTTCTCTGGTAGCGATTAATACCGTAAAAATAGGAAATTATAACTAATTAACAGTTGTATACATTCTCAAAAATACTGACTTCAGATGCAGTTTTGCAGAACACTGGTACCATGAAAAAGGTATTTGGTTTTTGTAAATATTTTTGTGATTTAAAAAAAAAAGCTTTGAGTTGGAGAAGTGCTTAGCATCTGTGCTGCTTGTTACCTGTAGTAGGAGGTTTACATGCTCACCATGTTATGGTATTAGGCCATTTTGTGTATCTATTACATGAATGTCATCAGGGTTTGTATGGTCTTCTATTTATGGTGTTCTAAAACCTTTGTTGGCAAGGTAAGAATTTTTATTTTTTTTAAAATATGTATTTACAAAATATACTAAAATAGTTCATGAGTTCTTTGAGGCATGGTAAGATATTGTGTCAGAAAGTATATTGTCTCTTTTGTCAGAAAAATATTAGTCATCTTTTGACTCTTAACTCTGTAGTATCAGTGGACTGTTGGAGAAGTACGGCGTAGGGATTAAAAAAATACGTCTTTCTGGGCCCTCCGGTATGAGACAGTTAGACATACTGGAGAAGGTCCAGCGGAGGGTCTGCAGCACCTCTCCTGTGAGTAGTGGCCAAAAGAGCTGGGCATGTGCAGCCTGGAGAACAGAAGGCTCGGGGGGAGATCTCATCAGTATCTATAAATACCTAAAGGAGGGTGCAAAGAAGATGTAGGCAGGCTCTTTTCAGTGGTGCCCAGAGCCAGGACAGGACGGAGTGGGCAGAAACTTGATGGAACAAGAGGTTCCATCTAAACATCAGGAGGCATTTCTGTGCTGTGCAGCTGATGGAGCACTGGTAATAGGGTGCTGTACAGAGGCTGTGGTCTCTCTCCTTGGAGATCTCCTGAAGCCTCCTGGACATGGTCCTGGGCAGCCTGCTCTGGGAGCAGGGGCTTGGACCAGAGGACCTCCAGAGGTCTCTGCCAACCTCAGCCATGCTGGGATTTTGAGTGATTCTGGGATCCAACTTGGGAAATAACAAAAGGTACCAGATTCTTCAGCAAATATCTTACTATACTGGAAATATAACATATTCCTCGAAATCAATAATGTTTGAAATGTCATTTTCTTTAGGCTTTCTGTAACTTCAGTTTATATAAGTTAATGCCATCCCACTTCATTTTAGGTGCTCTTGTTGTTTCCACTTCCTAGAACATTAACGCAGAACTGTTCTACAACAGGGGCACTGGCAGGATTAATCGATATTGCTGCTGACTGGATGACTGACTTAAAGGAAGGCATTTGCCTTAGTGCTTTGTGGTTTAACCATGAACAGTGTTGCTGGGGTTCAAATGAGACCACGTTTGAAGAGAGAGATAAATGTCCACAGTGGAAAACATGGGCAGAACTAATAATTGGGCAAGCAGAGGTAAGTATATGCCCCTTCTTTGAAGGCATTTGCTCTACTGAGCAAAGAAAAGAATGGTCTTAAGGCCAGGGTACTAAATTGGGCTTTGGGTTCTACTATTGCTCAGTTTTTCGGCATTTTAATTGATTAATTAGTTACGCTCTAATAAATGTGCATTTTATATACTGCAAGAGGACTTGGAGTATTGCGGGTGTAAGGAATTTGTAAGGAGAGTATAGAACTGTTAATAACAGGAGCTTTTATTCTTGATCATACTAAACAAAAAACTAAACAGATATGAAGTCTGTATTGTCCTTGGATAATTAAGAATATTGTTTTTAGTTTTTCTAGCATAAAACCTTTTTAATAAAGAAGACTTAGTATTCAGTAGATCTTAGGCATTTTTATAGCTATTAGGTGCTGTACTATGTTTGTTTTTATCTTGTTTGTTTGTTTGTTAATGTGAAGTCTTAGAACACTAACTTGTATAACCCAGTCTTTGCTGATGTGCAAAGGGCTATGCTTTTCAGTACTTCTGTTATTTTAAGCAGTGACTGCTCCTACATCAGATTTGTATTCTGACGTTTTGGGGTTTTTCTTTTTTTCTTTAGGGTCCAGGTTCATACATAATGAACTACATAATGTACATTTTCTGGGCTTTGAGCTTTGCCTTTTTAGCAGTTTCTCTGGTGAAGGTATTTGCTCCATATGCCTGTGGCTCTGGGATACCTGAGGTGAGGTGTAAATAATAATTACATTACAGATGTTTCATATTGGCGTGAAAATTCCTGCTGCTTTACAGGGTCAGGGAGAAACCAAGAGGAAGGGCCTTGTGACTTTGAAATACATTACATTATTTAAATTTGAATATTCCTATTAATTGTGCCAACTGTTGCTGAAAAAAGGAGGTGCTGTGAAGCTTCAGGTACGGAGTGCATAGGTTTTGGCTTCATGCTTGTGGCTGGACTACGTTTTGTGGAAATACTTAGCCTAAGAGAGTAAACTTCTGAAGAGTTATTTCCCAGCACCCCTCCAAACCTTGTCCTGCAGTGATCAGAGAGCAGAGGATCATTGACAGAATGTGGGTCGACTATCAGCTTTCAAAGCAAATTGTGTAGTATCCCTGGAAACTCATCTTTTTACAGTTGCTCTCTGCAACTATGCACAGAGTGTGGTGGGGGATGGGGGAGGACGACAAAGTAAAATTCCGGTCAGTCACACTTCTCCAGTCATTCTGTAAATATTTTCCATGTATTTGTACTGCAGAAATTGAAGAAATCCTGCCTTTGTGTAAGTCTCAAGATCTGTGGTGTTACTCCAGAAAAGATTTCATCCTAAATTGGTCTCCAAATATAGATAACCTTTACTTTCTAGACACAGCTGGCCAGTGTTTTGTGCATGTCGTATTTATAGATATGTTGTTCTTTGATTTGATAACTGCATTATTTTCTATATACAGGCATATTTGCAGGCCAGTAACGTGACATTGTTAGGAAAAGTAAAGTCCTAGGAAAGTGAAAGACACTTTCTAGTGAAAGAGGCTGATCTTTTCCATCTTCATGTCAACAAACAGGGAATACAGAAAAATAGAAAGGGGTGTAATTGATGCAAGGGTGAGATGTCTTAGTGTAGTGCAATAGTATAGTGTTTGCAGGTTTGTTTTTTCCTTCAGGAATTTTCTGACTTTCATTTGACAATTTACGTAATAAACCAGCGAATGCAGTCCTAGAAACCACTGCAGATATGTTTTCTACCAAATGTAATTGATGTTGTTGTTGTACATTATTCTCTGTTGTACAGTAAGTTGCAAATGAAAAGCCTCTGGCAACCAAATGGGCTCTGTGTAGTAATCAGAATGATGCATGCTTTAATGTCTGACAGAGTTAGCCCTTTTGAAAGGCTGTTTTTGAAGTTAAATGTCTAAAATGATAAAAGTAATTATTTACTGAAGAAAGTCGAATACAGTAGCAATTTTTTTTCTTCCAGATAAAAACTATTTTGAGCGGCTTCATCATCAGAGGTTATTTGGGAAAGTGGACTTTGATGATAAAAACCATCACTTTAGTCTTGGCTGTAGCATCGGGTTTGAGTTTAGGAAAGGAAGGTCCCTTGGTACATGTTGCCTGCTGCTGTGGGAATATTTTTTCCTACCTCTTTCCAAAGTACAGCACAAATGAAGCTAAAAAACGAGAGGTAAGTTTTTGTAAAATGATTTCTAGAACGTATCGATTTTCCATATGTTTTGTAAAAATAAAAAAATAAAAAAAATAAAAAATCCAAACACTGATTTGTTTAGAAGATATTTGTTCTCTCAGGGTGTGTTTAGGCTTGAATTATCTATGGCTCTTCATTGTGTTAAGACCCTAGCATTCTCTAAGGCAAACTGTTTCCATGTTTCCATGTCAGAGCATTTCTGCATTTTTCCCATCTCAGTTACCATTCGATTTTTCCTTAAATTCTTTCTTTTTCTTCTTCTTGACTCTATATTTTGCCAATCATCTCCAGTTTTGTGTGAGGACAGCAGAGAATTTCTGAACTGATGAACAAAGTGCTCCTGGGAAAGGGTTGGCGACAACAGTGTTTTTGGCTCTTCACCTGTTTTTTTGTTGTTGTTGGCAGTTAAGAGCCATACTATTGAAAACAAGCATAATGATAGTGAGTAGCAAGATGTAACATTGTTTTTAATATAATAAAATTTCCACATTGTAAAATAAGAAAGAGTGTTGCCCGAGCTGTGCTGTAGTACTCTCACTCTCAAGTTCCATGCTTCTTGAAGAAGACTGCAGACTGTATAGGAAACTTGGATTCACTTCCAGTTTCAAAGCAGTGCATTCTTAAGTAAATCATTTATTTTCCATGGTTTCGTTGTTCATCTCGAGTGTGATAATTCTTGGAGTTTCTCTGTGCATTCTTCCACAGGTATGTAAGTGCTTCAGGGGCCACTGTTCTTGCAAGGAACCTGTCTGATATTGTTACAATTAACATGCACTTGAACCAGCCTCATGCATTGAATTTAATTCATCCATGATGCTGCAGGACCATCTGCTTCTTTGTTTCCTAATAATTTTTCTCTTAATCTTCGTTCACCTTATGCCTTTTTGAAAGTTTTTGCCTGAAGAGTACTGAGTGCAAATCTACAGGACTGATTTAAAAACTGCATAGTCTGTCACTGATTTTTTTCTTTGCAATGAGTAATATTTGCAGTAGGTGGACTTCTTTACTACATACGTGTTCTGGTACAGGGAAAGCTCGCTACAATTTCTCGAAAAAGAGCTATCAGCAGTTTCATATTGAACCACAGGCTTCTTTTGGGAGGATGCTTGGAGGAGCATCCATGGCTTCATTGTGGCTGGTATCTCGTCAGCAGCTGCTATGGGCACTGGCCACATTTAATAAGCATTCTGATACACTCACCTGATGCTTTTCTGTTATCAAGTCTGTGTCCTAGACAGAAACATAGCAGAAACTGATAACTGTAATGAGATTGTGTTTTTCATTTTCAGAGCATATCACAGACTGTGAAAAACCCTTTACTACTGTCTTTTCTAGGTGTTGTCAGCTGCCTCAGCAGCAGGAGTATCTGTAGCCTTTGGTGCCCCAATTGGTGGAGTCCTTTTCAGTCTGGAGGAGGTATGTCAAGAGATGGCATTAAAGGAAAAATGATTTAAAAATATGTTTTTTTATGAAAAATCTCAGATTCCTTTAAGCTGTGGAGTTTTTCCTAAGAGAGAAGTTATTTTAGGACCCACATTTCAAAATGATGAGTCCTGTTATAGGCAAACTCTTTAAGATTTTTTTTCTTTTCTCTGGATGAATGTCAACTTTGCTTTATTTTCAAGTATATTTTTCTGGAGAATTGCTGAGTCAATAAGTACAGTTTACATAGAGAGAGGCACCAGTCTTTCACTCTATAAATGCATTCTAAAAAGTGAAAATTGTGGGACTTCTTTTTTCATTTTGTAAGAGGCTTTAGAAATCTCTTTGACAGTTCAGTCATTCCTTCAAACATTTTCTTCAAAGTTTCAGACACTGAACAAAAGTGAATACATTAATTATTAATAAAACAAATACACTATAATAAAACCACCGAGGCCATCAAACTATTTTCACTAAGAAATGTTTCTTGTTAAATTAGTTTTCAACATTTTTTGTTTCAAAAACAATGTTATTTAGATCATTAGCAGTTTTTAAGAAATTTCACATGTTAATGGTCTTCTAAAAATCTCCAAATTGAGTGGGAGGGAGGGGGAAGGAAGGAAAGTATACTTGTATAATTTCCCTATATCATTAAGGGATTTTGAAGAATTATTTTGTTGCAAAACAAACAGGCTGAGAAGACTCTCAAAATTTCAGTCATGTTGTATGGGGCTTAAGTGTGAATTTGCATGTTGTATTTAAATTTTTGTTGTTGTTGTTTTAACAATACTTCATAAAAACACACATCTGCCAGAAACCCTTCACTGTTGGCTGAAAGGAGATGAAACAGTATTAGCGGGAAGTTTGAGAGAACAGCTAATAACCGATCTGGTGTTTGTTGAATGCTAGGAAGAGATGCTTATAAACAGAGATGGTTTTAAGCATAAATTACTCTCTGTTTTTTCTTACAACAGCAGTGGTTTCAGTGTTGCTTTAGTATAGGTCTTGAAACTGATCTAAGTATGAATTGTTTTAGAGCTTTATAAAAATGTATTATGTGCTGGAGCTCCAGTGCTCCAAGTGATAGGAATAGTACTGATAATATGACTTTTTTCCTCAGTATATATAGCATGTGATCAACAGAACTGTAATACATGCATGAAACAGTCTTTTCCAGTATCTTTAACTGGATCACTAACAATTCTCATGTATTGCCTTTTGCAGGTCAGTTATTATTTCCCCCTGAAAACTTTATGGAGATCATTTTTTGCTGCTTTAGTAGCTGCGTTTGTTTTAAGGTCCATCAATCCTTTTGGTAATAGCCGCCTAGTTCTTTTTTATGTGGAATATCACACTCCTTGGTACCTTTTTGAACTGCTTCCTTTTATTCTTCTGGGAGTATTTGGTGGGCTCTGGGGAGCATTTTTCATTCGAGCGAACATCGCGTGGTGTCGTCGACGCAAATCTACGAAATTTGGGAAGTACCCTGTCCTGGAGGTTATTATTGTTGCAGCAATAACGGCTGTCATCGCATTTCCTAATCCATATACAAGGCTAAACACCAGTGAGCTTATTAAAGAGCTGTTCACAGACTGTGGGCCGTTAGAATCCTCCTCCCTCTGTGACTACAGAAATGATATGAACGCAAGCAAAATAGTAGATGATATTCCTGACCGCCCAGCAGGCACCGGAGTTTATTCAGCTATATGGCAGTTGTGTTTAGCACTCATATTTAAAATAATCATGACGGTCTTCACCTTTGGTATCAAGGTAAGTGTGAATGCCATGGCTGCATCATCTACTGTGATTATTTCATTACTGCCTTTCTCATTTTCCATCTCTCAAAGCTAGCATCTTTTTATAGTTTTTTTTAATGTGTAGTTTTAGGTCTCTTAAGGGAAAAAAAACAAAACCGTTTACTGTTGATTAATAAGCAAGTCATGTAGAAAATAATGTTAAGGTTCATTGAATTCAAACTAGCCCTTTGTTTGTTCAGCTGAATAGAAGTAGGTGCTAAATTTTATAGACAACAGTAATTGTGTGGATGGAGGGCTGTATGGGCCTGATTCAGCAGTGAGGGTGATTTTAAAATTTCTAAAAGCCAAGTAAAGCTGAGGTCAAACACGACCACTTGGGTTCCTTAGTACTGTCGCATGAAAAACAAAAAAGGCTATATTTCTTGAACTATTGCATCTTTTTTATCTCCTCTCCTCACTTACTACATTAATGTAATTACCCCAGGCTAAGGGAGCCGATAATGATTTATTTCCTGAAATTTCTAGTATTGCATGTCATGACTAGAAAGCAGGCTCTTTTCATGTGACTGTACTGGAAATTTCCATTACAAAACAATTAATTTTTTTGTCCTTCCTGGACACTTCATTTATCAGTCCTTCAAGCTATTCTCCAACCAGTGTCGGCTTTCTGAGCAGCATGTCCTAACTGCCATGCCTTCACTGTTTTCTGGCTTTTCAGGCTCCCTTTGTACTTTTTTCAGCTACATCAATATTAAATGTTTCTTAACACAAACACGACTTGCAGAATGTCTGCTAAGCAGGATTTGTGTTTAAACTAGCTCCAGTTTTTGACAGTGTACATTGCTATTCGATAATTGCATGCATAAGAAAACACCTTAATATGGGGGTGGTTGAACGCTGGAACAGGTCATGCAGAGAAGTTATGGAGTCTCCATCCTTGGAGATGCTCAAGACCTAATTGGATGCAGTCCTGGGCAACCTGCTGTAGCTGATCCTGCTTGAACCAGGACTAAAAAGGGAGTGGGCATTGGGCTAGACAATCTGGAGAGCTCCTTTCCACCCCCAACCATTCTGTGATTGATCGAACAGTATTGTCTTGTGTTTCTCGCCTGTTGGTATTTGAGAATATGTTGCAGTCTGTTATTTGATGTTATATTCCATAGGTTGTTTGATGGGTAAGATAAATCTGTTGGGTATATGTGAAACGTTAGTCTTCTATAAGTCAGAATTTTACCTATCATACTACAGTTCTGTTGTATAGAATTTCACTTATCTAGGGCTGTGCCTTTTAAGCATTACAACATTTATTACCATTTAAGTATTATAACTTAGATTCTATCTCTTAGCATTCCTCTGTTAGTGTGCATCTGACTTTTTCATGGAGTTGTCAGCACAGGATCACACTTAGTGTATTAAAATTCACTCAGTTACAGAAAGGTAGAGCTTCCTCTTTATTTGGTTTTGGTTCCTTTTCTCATACTTTTAGCACTTGCAATCTGTTGTAAGAATATATTTACCACTTTACAAATAGGCAAGGATTTGTGCTGCAGTTGCTGATGGGATTGTGCTACCTACATTTGTCTGAAGCTTTGAAGCATATGTCAGGTTAAAATGTCAGGCAGTATCTGGAGAAGGGAATGTCACTTGAATATTGTATTTATTTATATTTTGAGCTTTATTTCTGTGAGAGGGGAAAAAAAAAAAGAGTTGGTCATGAAATCATTAAATCATGATTAAAATCCTCCGAATTCTCCAGGTCTGTTCCTGGAGCTGTAGCCATGTGCAAACACACAAGTTCTGCCCCTTCCCCTTGGGAGCTGATGGTCTGTGAGGTGAGCAAAGCGACGCAGCTGCCTGTGGGGTCTGGTGATTCCTACTGCTTTTACTGCCATGGACGGGGATCGCCAGAAAGTTGATTGGCAGCACTTATTTTTCAGTCTAACACGGAACAACACTGCAAGAGTAAATAGATTGTATACGTATGTACAGTATATGTATATAATGGACTGTTTATTTTCAGTGGACTTGTTCTGCGTTTAATTGCTGATGATGAACAGTTTGGGATGGGATTGCAGATTGGCCTCAGGCCCGGACTGGTATCCAACTACTCTACTAAAGAAGTGGAAATGTGCACATATATCCTGATTCCTTGCTTGTTTCAAAGATAGTACATGTGCCAGAGTATAAGCCATTTTCTCTGAAGTATACCTTCAGTTAGGCTGGCATGCACTGGAAGAGATAGCTGAGACAGGGTGGAACCTACTTGGTTTTCTTTGCTCTTTCTGTGTGAAGGTTCCTCTCCACTTCGTGACGTGTGATTCAGAGGCTTGGGGAAAGGGATGCAACTGTGAAATTGTAATCAGTTAGACCTGTAACCATTATCTAGTTGTGATGAAACGAAGAGGAGTTAAATGCACAAAAAATATATGTTAACAAAGAATAAGAAACAATCTCGATGTAATTTCCATTTGGAGCCTGAATTTCTGTGGCATACTCCTGACAGACTAGGATCTAGGCAGTTTCAAAGATACATTCAAATACTTCTAAGTCTGAAATGCTAGTTTTTCAGGGTATAGTACTGCTCACGAAGAAATAATTTTACTCAGGAAAAAAATGTATTTTAACAGTTAAAAAGGGGCTTAGAAACAATTGTGGGAAATAGTAGTAGTGAGATAAATGCATGATTGGGATATTATGCTAAAATGACAGCATTGAATACTACTGCCATCAGCACTGAAAATATTAGGTAATTCAGGAATGGGAATGAAGGATTATTAAACCTTTCAACAAAACTCATGCAGCTGACTTTCAGACAGACTTTGGTGTATTGATTTGTCCTTGGTTTGCATGTTAGAAATTATTTGCAACCATAAATATTGATAATATAATAATGTGAATAGGTTCTGAAATACAGTTTTGCATCAGCTACTGGATTCCAGGGTAAAATCCCCAGTTTGGAATTGCATAATACTTACATTTCACAGCTCTGCAGTGGAAAAATAAATAATTGGTGTTTCCTATTATACCAGTAGTGCAATTTTGTAATGAAATTATTGGACAAGATGAGTTTAGATTTGTTTAGATGCAAAGTAAGAATTTTACTGCTTGTGGTTAAGATTTGCACTTCAGCCATAGTGGAATGTATTTCTGATACCAACAGATGCTGTGAGGAGAAGCAGCAGGCTTTTCCGGTTTAATGACACATTTAGATGCAGTATGGTTTTTTGTGTGTGTTTTTTTTTTTGTTTTGAAAGATTAGCTTCCTAAGGAGGAGAAAAGATGCACAACAGTGGTTTCTCAGATGAACCCTCATTTCTCACTCTTGCTGCTACTGATATAAGCTTGCAGTAAGATTTCACTAAACCATTCTGCTATGACAAGGCTATGTGGCCTTTCCAGGTTTTAGTTAATAACAGAAAAAAAGATTAAATAACTAAAATTACAGCAGAAACATGCTTGTGTTTTTTTTGTTTTTGTTATGTTTTAACAGAAATGTTACCTGCTTTTTTTTTAACAGCAGTTTACCTGCCTCTTAGTGTACTTAGTGTTCTATATGCACTACTTCATTTGGAGAATCGTGTTACAGTAGGTGAAGCTTCTTTTTAAAATGACCTGTTTTGTTCGTCGTGTGATTTATAGGAGCTGGGAAGCAACTTGTGAAGGCAATCCTTCTGTGTGCAAAGCTTGTTTAGTAAGTGAATGTTGGTTTAGAGGAACGTGAGGTATAATAAGGGAGATGAGAAATCAAAGAGTTTTCAGTACTAGTAGCATGGCTCAGATTGGGCAAACATACATTGGACAGAATTGTGCTGTTAGCACTGAGAATATAGTTTGTGGTCCTGTATCGGTAATAGATTTGCTCTAAAATACAGTGAAATGCAAATAAATGTGCTCATAAAATGGATTCCGCTAACTAAGTTGGTCAGGGGTATGAGTAGCATTGTGTTAAGTTTTACTAGCCTTGCAATGTCAGTTTACGTGTTTTTAACATGACAGTTTCAGTATTTGCATTTCTTTTGGAGGGAAGAAGAAAACAAACAACAGCACACCAATTCTAAAAATATGCATCAAATATGTTCCCATGAGCATGACAGCAGTTCTTCTGTTTCTGTTGTAGGTTCCATCTGGGTTGTTCATACCTAGCATGGCAATTGGAGCCATAGCAGGAAGGATTGTAGGAATTGCAGTGGAGCAGCTGGCTTATTACCATCACGACTGGTTCATTTTCAAAGAATGGTGTGAAGTTGGAGCTGACTGCATTACACCTGGTCTTTATGCCATGGTTGGTGCTGCTGCATGCTTAGGTAATTAAATTGCAACAAAATAGATGTCAGATTTTTTTCTGTTACCAAAATAACAATGAAAAATGAAGGGAGGTATAAACATGGGCAGTATTGGAACACCTTCTCCTGTGGACTTCCCTCTCTTCAGAAGACTGCACTTATCTACAGGAAACCATCAGATGCTTACGATCTGAAGAGCAACATGAAATTGAAATTGATTATATGATGAGAAATAGAAAAATTTAAATAGGAGTGTTTGATGTCTCTTTTTGGCATCAATAGATGTTACTACGACGTCAGCTAGAAAACACTCTCTTGAAATGTATAGAGGACTTAAAGAGTCAAGTACTGTTGAAATTGTTATAAGGAGCTGATGTGATCTGCTGCCACTTCTGCATGAATTGTAACAAATGTTCTTTAAATTCATAATGTAAATAAAACTTTCAGAAGTGCCTAATGATTTGGGGAGTCTGGTTAGACATACTTTTAAGAAGTCTGTTTTACAAAGTGCTGAAATTCAGCTTCACTCAAAGATGCTGAAGTTGGGCACCTAAACTAGAAGATCTCTGAAGGTCTTGTCTTGTCCTGATTTAGTTACCTTAGAAGTTAAACTTAAAAGGTATTAGTGTAGCTCTGGCAAAAGTAGTGTTTTTTCCTTAGGGAAGAGTATTTGACCAATCAAATGTACCAGAGGAACAAATGTAGTTCTTGGAGAGGTTGTGTTTTTTTTTTTTAATAGTTGAATGTGAATCACTTTTGAATGCGTTGAAAGAAGGAACATGTGTTCTTATTGAATGAAGAAGATATGGTATCAGAAACCTTTGTGGAACAAACATCTTACTAATAAAAGAGAAATATAATCCATGTCTTGTCCCATTGTCAAGAAAGATTGAATCAGCTCAGAATTCTCATTAAGTTTTATGGTTCAACAGCAGCATTAAATTCTTAATACTTTGGACAATACAGCTGTTGAATTGCTAGCTGTTCCTTCCCTGCATTAGTACTGTTCTTTTTCCAAATTATTGTCTTACTGGGTTTCCTTATTTCTCAGTATTTTTAACTTAAGATTGGCTTCAAAAAAGACATAATTTTATTCATAGTTTGCATGAAACAACAGCACAAAGTTATGTTTGCAGTTCTCAACAGGAAGGCAGGAAAACTAAACTCAATATTACTTGATTGTAGAATGTTAATGGCTACCATTTTTCTTGCAGGCGGCGTGACAAGGATGACTGTGTCCCTGGTAGTTATTGTCTTTGAGCTAACAGGAGGGCTGGAATATATTGTGCCCCTAATGGCTGCAGTCATGACCAGTAAGTGGGTAGGAGATGCCTTTGGTAGGGAAGGCATCTATGAGGCGCACATCCGACTGAATGGATATCCCTTCTTGGATGCAAAGGAGGAATTTACTCACACAACACTGGCTGCTGATGTAATGAGACCTCGAAGAAGTGATCCGCCGTTAGCAGTTCTGACACAGGATAACATGACAGTTGAAGACATAGAAAACTTGATCAACGAAACCAGCTATAACGGTTTTCCTGTTATTATGTCAAAAGAATCGCAGAGACTGGTGGGCTTTGCTTTAAGAAGAGATTTAACTATCGCAATAGGTAATTATCTTCCAGTATTTTATTGTTATATATTCTAACTGAAATGATTTTAAATCTTAAAACTTGAATGATAGGACAAGGGGATTGGTTTTAAACTAAAAGAGGGGAAATTTAGATTAGATGTTAGGAGGAAATTCTTCTCTCAGAGGGTGGAACAAGTTGCCCAGAGAAGCTGTGGATGCCCCATCCCTGGAGGTGCTCAAGGCCAGGCTGGATGGGGCTTTGGGCAACTTCTGGTGGGAGGTGTCCCTGCCCATGGCAGGGAGTTGGAACTGGGTGGAAGGTCCCTTCCAACCCGAGCTGTTCTATGATGATGATGATAATGACAGCATTTGTCATCTTTATAGGGGGGAGCCATCAACTGAGACTGGCTTTCTTTGTGACAGCTTCTTCAGCAGCTGTCTGCGTGCTTACTGTATGATAGTTTTTCAGTATTTCCACCTCTCCACAGTAAATACAAGTTAATTGTGGGAGTGAGAAGGGTAGTAGCTGAAGAATGGCTAAACCTGCATGGTAGATGGCTGCTCTGATTTCTGCACGAATGCTTCTTGGGGATAAAGCAGTGGCTATAGAAACACAACATCAGGATATCAGCATCTAGGGAATAACAACATCAGATCCTGGTAGTGTTGATTGAATTTTCTGTTTGTACTAAATCATCTTTCTCCAAGAATTTAACATTTTTCTCCCTCTCCTGTCTCCCCCCCAACCCTCAACTTTCTTAAAGAAAGTGCTAGAAAGAAGCAGGAAGGGATTGTTGGCAGTTCCAGGGTCTGTTTTGCCCAGCATACCCCATCGCTTCCAGCAGAAAGCCCTCGGCCTTTGAAGCTTAGGAGCATACTTGACATGAGCCCTTTCACCGTGACAGACCACACGCCCATGGAAATAGTGGTTGATATTTTCCGGAAGCTGGGTTTGAGGCAGTGCCTTGTAACACACAACGGGTGAGTAAAGTGGCAGCAATGCCGTTCATTTTGTTAGACACAGTAACTTTCACTTCTAGGTTCAAAGCTTTCATGGTATTTGGATCCATATAGTTGCTGCTGTATGTCAAGAAGGTGCTGTGCAGTGGCACTTCACTTAAATTCTTACTCTTCCCTTGTATTCCAAGTAAGCAGGCAGTAGTTTATGTTGTCTTAAGATGCTCTGAAAAAAAACCCAGCGCTCATTCAGCAACAGTTTTGTGTGTGCAACTCACTTGTGGAGGAGTCAGAATTTGTGTGATGCAGTCTAAGGCCTGTATTTCCTGCTTGGGTGTGTTCTGTCAATATGAAGTACATCAGCTGTTGAGCTTACCTGGGTTCATAAGAAGCAATGTAGAGAAAGGTCTGTTCAATACCTCCTCTTCTAGAGTTTGGTAATGACAATTACCACCAAGCTATTAGGTTTGGAATACTAAAAACTAAGTAAGTGCTACTAGTTCTGAAACTTCAGTCTGCAACCTTTACTTCTGCACTTTGAAATACTTCAAGAAAGTAATTACAAGATTTGGATGTTTGTAAATATGCCTGTAGGGAGTTGTCATGTGATTACCACTAAATAAATTGGCCCTTGGCATGGAGACAGAGAAATGTTCGTTAAAATTGTCTCTTATCTGATATATTTCTTTTTTTTATTACAAGATCTTTTTCTGAGTACTGTTCTACTTCAACATTCTGCTTTCCTGTATCACTTGTGTTAACCACTTGACACACAGCATTGCAGCTTCTGCCATAATATCTTGCTTTCTCTCTAGCATGTCTTTTAAGTCACCTGAGAAGTGAAACGCTGTCTGTTAATCCACATTATTTAGGATCTCTGTTCATGGGACAAAATCAAGAAACCTGAAATATGGGTGGGATTTATTTTGTTTTGCTGTTGACTGCTGCTCTAAGTGTCAAACATTTAACTACTGCACTGATTTCTAAGGTTTTTTTTTTTTATTCAGGTGTATTTTAAAACAAATGTATTTTAAACGTGCTTTTTTTCTTAAAAAATAAGAAATCAAATATATCAAATGTCAAATAGCTGTTTTCAGAAGTATAAGTAGCTCTTTAAAAACCTTCCTATGCCAGAGAAATGGCATTGTGATCTGACACTTAGAAGTTAGTGCAGACATGCTATTATTCCTGTTTTGTGCAGGGAAATTTGAGTTGATGAAACTTCACTGATACATATTACGATATTTTTTTCCATAGCTTCTGTTGTGGTTGAGTGCTCAAACATTGACATTGATTTCAAAATTGACTCTAAAGAAAGATGAGTCTTGTAAAGCTATGTCAAACTGTACTGTGAGTTCTTAATCACTTTATGATAAAGTATCGATGAGTATGGATGACTTTAAAAATTTGCTGTCTCGTGACACTTATATTTGTTGTCCTCGTTCAGTTTACAAATTTGTGGTCTTCCATGAGTGTGTCATCCATTACAACAAGGTCAGCAAAGTACTGTGAGTGATACATAGTCACGTGGACATGGAGGACTATTAAATTTTGGCAAATTTCATGCAAGTTGAATAGACATGAAGACACACATCAACTTACTGGTTCTGATCCAATTACAAATAAGAACTGTGCAGAAATTGCTGAGGACAGATACAGATTTATATAAAGACGAAGCTGATTCTTCCTAGCTGTGACTAGAACATCCATTCCAGGGAGTGGATTGATTTTTACCATGGTGAATAAGAAATTTGTCTGTTCCTGGGGACGCCATATAACGCTGCTCTGTAGTGCAGCTTCAAACCTCGATTGCTTTGACTTGACAGTTATTACTTCGGTTATTTAGTGTGGCTTGTTAAAATATAAATAATTTTCTGTAGTTGTGAGGAGAAAATAACAAACAAAGGAAATAAAGTAGATTTTAGTTTCAGTGCCACTGAAATCTGAAGAAAGGTGAATTTGAGGAGAAGGGATGAAGTGTACTTCCCTGACCTGTACCTGATATGAGAAACATTGCACTGGGGTTGCTGAAGATTGAGCATTTTAGAAGACAGAACAAAAAAAAAAAAAAGTCTGGGAAAGGGTGCTGACTTTCAAATCATTTTTCATTTAACTATCTCATTAGCTTTCTTGCAACCCATTTTCTTTTTTAGTTTTTCTCTACTCTAGACCTTTTTCATTATGACTAGAACTTTTTTTTATTTGATTTCACACACAGTTATTAGCATAACATGATCTGTTTCAGGATTGTCTTGGGGATCATCACAAAGAAGAACATATTAGAGCATCTCGAGCAACTAAAGCAGCACGTCGAACCCTTGGTGATTAGATATATCAGATCTCATAATTAGACACATTAGAAGTCAGGAAGCATGAAACTTGTGAACTGTTCAGTACTTTTATGACATCGGCTGAACAATGAAATCCTCCTTTACTAAAAGTGTGTATTAAAGAAACCATAACAGAAAACAATATGCAAAATCCTTTTGTAGAAATCAGGCTGTTAACTGTGGACGTACTGTTAGTCACAACATTAAAGGAAGGTAAAAAATAGACTTTGATATTCTGTTCTTCAGATCATATAGATCCATCTAGTTGATCTTTTGATTTCCCTCGGTGGGAAAGCATACAGCTAGGAATACCTTTTTTCCTCATAATGTGAAATAAAAAAAATATATATGCTAATTTCTGATTCTGACAGCTTTAAATAGCTGTTAAATAGCGAAGTATCACATCTTTTGAGAAGCAAAGCCAAGCGTGTTTTTAATGTATTGCAGCATTAGATCTTCCCTGTAATCCCTATTTTTCAACGTGATTTTTAGAAGTACTCTTATTCTCAACTAAAGTCTTGCGATTTTATATGAAGTCCTGTGATTCTGCTGCTGTTACCTACAGCAACTAATGTACTCCTTTTTATAAAGTCCAGTGAAATCAAGCCACTAAATGGCATGCTAATACATTTACTATTTACTTCAGAATCTAGAAACTGTTTTAACCGCAATGTTGTGATCTAACCTTAGTTATGAGATAGACTTCTCTTAATTTGGACATGGGTTGCTCTGCAATAGCTGCATTTCTACTAAACCTACCCACCAAGTTTAGCTGCTTATGCGCAAAACATGCTAATTATGTTCTCATTTTATGCTAATATTTCACAAGTATTTCATGCGTCCTTTAATAAGAAAAAAAAAAAGTACTAACCAGAATAACAAGGGCAGCGGCTCATTCATTCTGCTCTTTGCTTCTCCTGTGATATTACCCTTTTGGACAGTCTCATCCTTTTTGATATTTCACAAAATTATAATTTAAAAAGCAATTAAGACCCTGTCATAAGAGCACAGTATCTAAATTTGAAAATGAAAACTTACTTATTTTCTATTTATTTTCTAAATTTATTTTCTAAAGCTGTAAACTCCAAAACCTAGTTAATCACTGATTATTTTGCAAAAGTTTTGTGGCGAATACAGTGTGCTCCTATGAACATATATTCAGTCTGAGCCAGTGCATCAGACTACAAAGATTCTTATGATTTTAAAAAAAGGAGGGAAGGGGAGTTCAATTTGCTATTAGGATTTTTGGGCCATCAAGTGATACATCACTTCTGATGGCTAGGCTGGCACATACATCCCTTTTGAAATGGGATCAGTATCACTTCTTTTTCATACCTCTTTTTTCTTTGTCCCCCCCCTTTTTTTTTTTTACTTTTTTGTTGGCATATGCTAATCAAAAATTCATTTTTTGTGGAAACAAAGTTAAATAAAAATCGTCATGGTCTCTACTTGTATTACTTGTATTTCATTAAAATGGCCTGCAGCTGTCAGAGACCATCCAATGTGGTGTCTCAGCATTGCTGTGTTTTAACAAACTGGTGGTTACTCAGTATTTTGATTAATAAAATGTTTTTGTCTAAATAAGAAAATCAGGCTGTTTACTTTTGCTCTATCCCTGTCAACAAAAAGGACTTGGCTACAGATGTTGTTCTGGTTTCTTATTTTCCTGCTTGGATTAACATCGGTCTTCCATTTGTCCTTTTCAGGCGCCTCCTTGGTATTATAACAAAAAAAGATATCCTCCGTCATATGGCCCAGACGGCAAACCAAGACCCCGCCTCAATAATGTTCAACTGAAACCCATAGCTGAGGAGAGAGAGGAAACTGAAGAGGAGGTTCATTTGTTGAATAGCACAACACTTTAGTCTTGGGAGATACTTCTAAAATCAGAAACGAGAGCTGGGTTTTTGCGTAACAGTGCTGCTGGAAATCAGGAGTTGGTCTGGGGGAAGCTGTGGAGAGGAGGAAGGCTGATGGGAGCGTGGGAAGGGAGAGCTGCTGTCCTGCACTGGATGCGTCCCGAGGCGTCAGGTCTGCCATGATAGTGCAGTGGGAGAGCCGTTCGAGGTGGTGCAATTCTCCAGCCCCAGCCTGGTACTTCAGCATTGAAGAGATGTGTTCTTAGTCCCTGTTTCTGGAGGGATCATTCCGAATTGAGCCATCTTATGGAGATTGAAAGGTCTTGCCCTTTTTACCACTGAAAACTGTTGTGTTAACTCATGAAATGTATAATTATTACACGTCACCTTTCTACATTCCAGAAGAGCTTTATTTCTCTCTCTCCTGAGCCGTAACAAAGCCTCTTTAAAATTGGTGTGCCCTTTTGAAGCAGTTGTTTCTCATATTGAGATGTACTGTGAGTTACTGAGGTTGGATCACAAGAAGGGAGGTTTTTCTTGTGCCATTAAACGTGTAAGTTTGTACATCATGAAATGCTTGGGGCAGTACAGATCCACTGCGACAAAAACAGATGGAACAGGTAATACCTTGCAAGAACCATGCGAGACATCTTTCAGCCCACGCGCTGTCATATGAGAAAAATGAAACGTGAAACTAGAGTTTCAGAGAAAAATACTGTTTTTGCTGCAGAAAATATCAATAATGTGACCTGGTCTTATGCAATTTTTGTATTATTGAAAACACTAGGATATATACCAATGTTGTGCAGTATAAGGAAAAGTACTGCTATCTACTAGTTAAGAGCTGGAACAATTCTGTATACGTGTATCTGGTAAAAATTGCATGCTACAACACTGGAGATATTTTTTTCCCCCCTTGTAAAATTTGAGACTGCTCATTTTTATTTTTTCTTCTCCACAAAAGATGTTCCACTGCTGACATGGTAGGAAGAAATGTAACTCATAACTTGCACTAAATGTATATTCTTTTTCTTGAAGTTTTACCATTCTTTATTTATATTTTTATGAATTAAAAAATCTATTAAATACAAATCAGTTAATATCTCACATGACTAATTACCTTTTTAATGTGATTTTATAGAATAATTCACAATCCTCTCTGAGTAATGGAGGATTAGCAAATGTTTACAACTAGATGAAAGGTTTAAACAAAATGGTTTCTTTATGATCCAACATGCATATAAGATCATTTTCAAATGTAACTTTCACTGCCGTTACTTTTTGAGCAGATAACTGGAACAGTAATACTAGAAATATTATTAAAAGGAATAAAACTTCAGGGTTTTAAAAAATAATAAAAAGCAACTATAAGTATTAGATTGCTTTTGACTTCTTTTTCCAAGTATTTAGAGCTATAAATGATATGTAGCCACTGAAGATGAGTGGCAGGCCAGAATCAAATCCAGTACTTGAACGTTTGGCAGGACTTCAAAGTTGAGCAGCACCACACAGGGCGGCAGCAGGTGAACTGACCGATTCCTAACATCCGAACTTCTTTCTTTCAGTCACCAATTAATTTGTTTCAGTTATTTTTTCAAACTGTCACAAACACGTGCGGACACAAAGGCAGTGTGCCATAAGTGAAGCAGGGAGGAAAAACCCTAAGAAATACGGCTTGCAGAACTTACAGAATCATGTTTCACAATATGTGGCTAGATAAAATTTCCTTATTAACAGTTATGCCCAGAGGACTCCAGAGGTTTAGACGGTTAATGTCTAAAATCTTGGGCATCTCTAAAGCGTTTGTCATAGTTACCTCAAACGTCTTTTCTCAGCAAAGTACTCGGCATGACTTTGTCTTAAAGAATGGTAACATCCTGAAACAACACCCTGGTACTGCTGGCAAGCTCCAAAATAATGTCAGTGCTTTAAGTGCTCTGCTGGATTTTAGCCTATTTTCAGAGTATGAAACTGCCATCTATCTCATCTCCTGCAGTAACTGGAACCAGTAGAAAGTGTAACGTGCCAGTGGGCTCAGTGTGATCAGCCCCTGTACGAACAGCAGCTGTGGAGCTGAAATGGAGTCCGGCTGTGTTGAGGCTGTTGCGTTGCAGCAACAGGCTGTATTCTTCCAAGCAAAGCCAATGCCAGGGGTTCAGCGTTTGTTCTGGTACGTTGGGTGAACCTGCACAAACTTTATGAAGAGCAGAGTTTGGCTCCCATACAGAAGGCAGCTCTGGAAGTTGTCAGTGATGGTGATCTGTTATCTATTTTTTTTTCAATAGTGGACGAATATAAATGCACTACATATAGAAAAAATTGCTTTAAATCAGTTTGGAACCTCTGCCATTTCTGATGTTTTCCTCATCCTAAAACACTGCTGTGTATGTACTGTATTAATTTGCACCTGATTCTACAGACTGTACTGTCTGAATTAAAATACAGTTCACACCCCTGCTGTGTTTTATAATTTCAGTATGGATCCCAAGTGCTGCATATAAATTGTGCATCTGTTTACTGTTCTCAGCTGCTAAGCTTTCCCTATTGATATTTAAAATGTCCCTGGTAAACATGCATTAGAAATTCTGATACTGAAGTATGTGTGCCTCTGCTGTTCAACAAAATTTTTCTAATGTAAAACTTCCAGCGCCTTACTCAAGTTCCTAATTTGAAAAAAAAAATGTGGATGGGGAGGGTGAAAGTGTCAGCATTATTATTATTTTTAAACCAATCAGTTGCTGGTTCATGAAGAATGCATACTTTGTTAATCTGTGATGTTGCCTAGAGCTGTATTTAATATTGATCTTAATGTTTTTATTTATAATAGTGTGGTAGAGCTGCATATCATTACAGTAAAAATTCTGATTACTGTGATGATTTAAACAAACATTAAAAACTTCTATATGACCGTTTATTACTTTGACTGTCATGTTTTCTCAGTATTTGTGTTGATTTTTGCATTTAATTTCCCTGAAACAAAATTAACAGCTAGGAATTTTTAATATAAAATTAGTACAAGCTAAAACTTTTTGAAACAGACTTTTTCAGATTTGCCTCAGTTATATAATTGTAGAGTAGCTGGCTTCCCAATTTGAAAATGGTTGGTCCTTCTGTTGTATAAAAGACAGAATTATGTAGTTGCTGCAGAGTGCATTTTTAGTCCCTTTTTTTTTTTTTTTCCAAGTAGGGTTAAGTTAGACATCTCTTGCTGACATATTCGTGACGTACCCACACTTCAATATTTCTTCGGTTGGTGTTACAGTTATTAAGCTCTAATTGAGAAGAACAGTTAAAAATGGAAGATCTGTAAGTCCTCACTGTTTTCAGACTTGATACTTAAATATGTGAAAGGTGAATACTTGTGTGATTTACAGGGTGTTAATAAGAAAATCTGCTTGGAACCTGAAAAGATGAGGGAGAGGGGAAGAGATTGAATTTTTAGAAATGTGCTTTTTGTGTATAAAAGTGAATTGAGTGCCCATGAAAAAGTTCATGTATGTGTGTGCTTATGTTTGTTGGAATAAACACAACATTTGTATGCTGATTGAAAGGGAGGGGTGATGGTGTCATCAAATTGTGTACAAAAGTAGATGTAACGCATGACTGAACTGAAAATAGCTTTCTGATTTAAAATTTGAGATAGGCTTTTGCCGTTTGCTGAACTAAAATGAATTATATAGTAATTTATGCAGGAAGGGAGCTTTGGAAGTAGTCATTTGCCGGAAGAAGGGACAATGTTGAAATTTGAGTATATGGTGCTAGGGGGCAATGCGCTTTGTCAGAAGTACTGTCAGCACCAGTAACGATAAACAAACCACTGTGAACGGTCACTCCACTATGGCTGGGCTTGCTGGTTGGCTAAGAGAAAGTGTTAGTTTCCATTGGTTTCTGGACTGTTATCGTAAGCAATAGCCTGAGACTAAAGCCGTGCAATAAAGGGGAAGAAGAGCACCTGTCCAATGATGATAATTAACTTGCATCTTCTGCAAAGGTCACTTTGTATTAAGAAGTCCAGATTAGTGAAAATAGTGGAAAATTGCATCAAAGCTGTGAGGTAGGAAAGGCAGTGTTCTTTTTCTCTTGTAATACTATGTGCTGCTTTTTTTAAATCCCATTTCTTGCTAAGTCAGCCGCACCCAGAAGTGTCACAGTCGGTGCTCTGTCGTTACTGCCAAGTGGCAGCCTGCTCTGGCCCAACTTGGTGCAGGCGCTGGGCGGCATCCGAGCCGCCCGGAGCGACAACGACGAGGACAACGACGCAGGGCGTCCCGAAGGCAGCAGCGGGCTCGCACCGCGCGGCTCGGCCCTTATGGGGCGAGGTCCCCGCCCCCACAGCGACCCTACGCGCGCGGCCCCCCCACCCCACCCCCCTCCCCCGGCGCCACAGCGGCGTCAGGTGAGAGGCGCCCGCGGCCGGCCCGGCGCACGCGCAGTGTGAGCGAAGCGCTGGGTGTGCAAGCAAGCTTTACTCGGCCCGACAGAGCGCCCCGCCCCGCCCCGCCCGCCCGTCACGGCGCCAGCTGGTCCAGGCGCTCGTCTCGCCGCTGCGCCAGGTGCGCCTCGATGATCCGTGCGAAGAGGCCCCTCCGCAGCAGGCCGTAGGCCAGCGGCAGCAGCTGCGCCACCGTCTTGTGGAAGTACTGCGCGACAAGGAGACAACGGCCTTCGTCAGCGCCGCGCCGCGGGCACCCGCACCGCCAGCGCCCGCCCCGCGCCTGCCGCCCCCCGAGGGACTGGCACTGGGCACGCCCCTCACTACCGCACACAGCGGCCCCCCGCCTCTGCCGCAGGGGAGGCAGCTTTAGGCGTGCTGCGCCTGGGGCTGGGCACCCGGGCACAATGCGGGCATCTACGCTGGCCCCCGCAGCACCAGGAGCCTGGCTCCTGTCAGAACAGGAACGCGGCTCTCCAGGGCTACAGCCAGGCAGACTGGCCAGGACAGCAAACAGTGCTGCTGTAACTGCATATAAGCCTAACGTTGTGACGTGCGGTTGCTGTAATACTTACATGCGACCCGTAGCAGAACAGGTCCATACCCAGCTCGTATCCCATCCCGTAGTCGCACTCGTCATTAGCAAACTGAACAAAGGTGAGCATTTCTTGGATGGGGGCAAATGCTTTCAGTCTCTCATCGTCAGTAGGAGCATCAACAATGGCCTTACATATTTTTTTAAGATTAGCTGCGAAAATAAAAGCAGAAATACTTCAATGTTTAAATTGAGAAATATATTGCATGGAAGTAGCTTCTGCCAAAAGTATACCTGCAGGTCACATTTTGGTACAAGCTGCGGGATAAAAAGCTCCCCCCTTTTCCTCTGCAGCTCATTCTTACCCCATGCCCATCCATCTCAGTTCCCCAAAGAGATGGGCATTCACGTGTTGAACCTTCATCAAGGAACTGATTCTGCTTACTACAACACCAGAAGAGAAGGGGGAACAAGAAATAAACCCACAAATCCCTGAATGTACATCAGTTCTTTGAATCTACTTCCTGCGTGGCTGTGCAGTAGTATAAACTACTACTATAGGAATTATTATTTTGTATTTAGTATGTTTCTTTGATTCTCATCTGGTTTACTTATATAAACCAAACTTAGTTGCTCAAGTGTGACAGTTAAAACATCTGCCCTTTACTCCCAGCTGCTCGTATTCTTTAGGTAGAAAACACGAATGCAATTTGCTTTTGCAAAACAGGTATGTGACTGGAGACTGTCTACTTAAACAGAGCAGAAGAATATAGTGAACAATATCTTTACCATTTGTTTCGGGCAGTTCTCTGTATCCAACATCATTTTTGTCTACAGGAACAACCAGGCCAGCTCCGTGAAATGTTTTGGTCACCACCTAAACAAAGAGCCAGGAAATCAAACGTAGTACCGTAAGTCAATACCGTGACATAAAACCACTCACATCACTAAACAACATCAGCACCTGGCTGCTGGTGGCCAACCCAAACACAGTGTCTAGGCTCAAGGACGCCAACTTAAAGTATACTGTAATTATTTTTAAGCACTGAAGTTTCAAATAACCAGAAACTCCAGCGAAGTTCTGAAATCTAGGACTGCTTGTAGTCACTTGTATATTTTGTGCATTTTACTATATTTGCTCTGTCCCTGCTGCCATAATTACTTCTAATAGGTATGGAAAAAATAATCTATTAACACAAATCATCCTTCATGTTACTCTTTCTCATAGATCCAACCCAACCATTCGCATGGACCTTCACTACGAGGCAGTCTTCTCCATGCTCCCCATTTGTTTCAGACTATTTCTGCCTTTTTTTTTTCTTTATTTTAATGCCTTACTTGGCAAGCTATGTTTTAGAAGAGTAAAGTGTTTTGATTTAATCCCATTATTTGGAACACACTTGTACTGATCTTCCCTCTCCTGAAGTTTTATAGAAAGAGATCTGGATATTCCTAAATGAGGCTTCTTTACTGAATAGAAGGATTCCAAAACAAAAGAAAAAAGGAGGAAAAAAGAAGAAAAAAAAAGAAAAACAGGTAAGTAAATGAAAAAAACAGTTTAACAGAACTTAGTTCTCTCCAGCGGATCAGGAAAGTCATACTTTCTTATCTCTCTGTTTCATCTTCATGGTTTTTTGTTCCAGAGAATAACCCAATTCTTTTGCTGTTCTTGTTAGTTTTTCATCTATCTCTTTCAAAACAGCACTTTTCTTTTTATCAGTCACTTCCTTAAGTTTTTTTGACAAAAATAATCTGTAAACAGAAGAAACATGTCTTAAAAGAGCTAAACAGAAAAAAAACAAATGAATAGCCTTCTAATCACTAAACCTCCAAATCTTATAATGAAGATTAGCAGTCAAGGGTTTATTTATACACAGACTTAGGAATGCAAGCCTCTCAACAACAAGCACCACAAAAAGCAAAGTTTGGCACAGAGAGAGTACTCTGGCCTTTTCTATCTGTGTTTGCATGACAATACGGTTTGCGCTATCTGCAGGTGCTGAAGATTCTCACGAACTCAGTCGCTGTTCATCCGTCTATCTGAAGAATTTAGTTTACTGCTTCAGTGACTTACACGCTCTTTGTCATCCAAGTCATGCACATAAATACATATTGATGAGTTTCATCGTGGGACTTTCAAAACAAATGTCATTGTTTAACTCTGCACTTCACACGGGTTGTTTGCAGAATCTTTTCTTCCGTCTGCTTTCACTTACTGACATGCATCTGTCCTTAGAGAGCTTTCCATTTTTAACTGACAGGCCATGAAACAGGAGTATTCACACTTCTGTTGTTTACGTTCATGATGCAGGACCACATAAAGCTTCATGAATCGTACAGAATTATATACTCATATAAATGCTAACCTGCCCCAGCTCAGAAATGGGGCTTCTTGTAGTTACTCTTTATATATAATGTATTTTTACATATGCATGAAAGATGTAGCTGCGTTATCTCCTCTCACATCTCCTGATTAACAGTTTCTTTTCTATACTACTTTTTACAAATAGAAGTAAATATGAACCTTACTTGACTGCAGCAAATACATTGTCACCAACTGGAGTAATCAGACAGTTCTTCTTAGCTTCATTTGCACCAACCCACACCGGAAGCTCATCTGGCACATCCCTATTTTTGAAAAAGTACATACAAATATTCAAGCTGTGTCCATTTCTCCTATTTCAAAGTGAAATTAATTTGCCTCCTCACTATGCTGACATCTCCTTCAGAGACCTTACAAAAGCAACATTAGGTCTAAAACTGTAGAGCCTTAAAGTATGCTTTTGAAAGGAGCTCCTATCAATAATCACACAGAGAACGCAGACTCACCTTATTTCATAATGCTTGACTTTTTCTTTGAAGTCTTATGGCTAGAGATTAAACTAACCAGAAGGTGCTCTGGAGGGATGATGGGGCGAGTTTAATAAACATTTAAATCTAACCTTCAACTCCAATATCTCTGGTCTTATTTTATTAAAGATACCAACCCATGTGTTAATATTCTGTTAAAGAAGAGACATTTATTTGACGTTTATTTTAATTTATACATTTCATTCTCAAATCCTGTGTCATGGAAAACATGGAGGAGAAAAAGTAACAGGCAACTGTATCATAACAAGAGCATATATTAAATTAAATACCTGAAATATCCCATGTGATACTGTGTTTTGCTATCCCCAACAAGTATAGTCTGGAATTCTGGGGGATCATAGAAGAATCTCCAATGAAGATTGAAGTTCACATCTGTTAATTTCGCTTTTTTGTGTTTTCCAGCAAGAATGTCATATGGTCCAACCAGTGTAAGTCCAACACTTGACACAAGTGCATCTGAAAAGCAGAGCACGAACTGTTTTAATTTCTGGCTGGTGCACAGCTAAATCAAGACACTCCTGTGTCACTCACGTATCAAAAATATCCATAAATCCAAACAGTCACACATACTGTTTATCAGACAAGGAAAGTTGAGACGTTCTTTTGTTTAATTAGCTTTCATTCAAGAGTTAGGATATTAAGAGTTAGGTTATTATACTTTTCATTGGAAAATAAAGTGGCATTCCTAGAGCACCTTGAGACCTCATATTCTGTTATATAATAAATTTTAGGGAGTTGAAGTCTGAGTTGATACGAGGAAACTTTAATTCAATATTTAATATTTTAAATGTACCTACAAGAAAGGCAGATTTAGATAACATTTAATCCTTGACGTGCCACGGTTTAATTATATTTCAGGAAGCTTGAAGTAGACTGACATCTTTGTGATTATCTCCAGTATTCTTGTTTATACTCAAGTAAATATCTTGACAGCTGAGCTGCAAACTGAAGCAGCATGAGAACGCATCTGACAGCCTCCAGTTTGCCTACCTTCCGGCTGTTTTTTTTGAGAGTGAAAGTTAGGAAAGGCAAAAAATAAATAAAATCCAAAAACCTACCACTTGGTTTCTCAGGATCTAGTTCTTCACAGAACTTCCAAAATTGGTAGAAGTCTTCAGGTAGCCTAAGCTGGTAGCACGTTTCTGCTTCTTGACGAAGAGCATCAGGTATATCTGCCTGATTTGACCTTCTCTTCTTGGCATCCCCATTTTTTTCACACTGCAGATAGGGAAAGAAAAGTTAACCTCATTGCTTCCTGTCAGTTCCACTGAAGAACTTTACAAAGCCTCTGTATTAATGGAAAAACAACGACCAAGACCATAAAGTCGTGCTTGTTATTTAAAACAGCGTATATACAGATTAGAACATCTACTTTGCAGAGAGTCCCTTAGGAGTGTTATAACAAGTGTTACAACTTGTTTTCCCCAACAAGTTCTTAATATGTACAAAATAGCAAAGCACTACTTTGATATCAGTGGGTCAGTGTGCCCCTAAAGAAGCACCTTTATGAGCTCATCAAGTAAAGGACTAAGCAATCTTAATCTAAGTTTGGCATTATGTTAAAATGGCAGTTTCTAACCACGCAGCAGCCTGCATCTAAGGAACTCCTGTTATACAAGCACTTAGAAGAACGGACACAATTTTGTCATGCTTGATTGAAGGACATAAATCCTCCAAGTGTTTACTACTTGTGCCACTCTGCTATTCCCAGTCTGAGCTGGTGCAGTTTACAGCCTAACATTTTAGATGCAGCCAAAAGTTTAAGTTGCTGTAAAAAAAAAAAATAATGAAAAAAAGATGTAAGGCGAACCAAAACGGGCATGGAAATGCTCCATCCATGCACACACACCGCTACAGCTGTAAGCCTAGGTGGGCTTTTCCCCTGCGATGCTCTAAAAATTGGTAGGTAACTAAACGCTAACGAACAAGTTATGCATAAAAAGGCCAGGTTTATTCCTCTGCTCGGGACGGCACGCCAGGGCTCCCCGCCCGCCCCGACGCGGGCCTAGGGGCTCCGAGCGGCGGCCCGCAGCGCCCCCCCCTCAGCCCGGGGGCCGCCCGCCAACCGCCACCCAACGGCCGCCAACCGCCGCCAAGGGCCGCGCCGCGCGCCCGCTAACCGCCACCTGCTCGCCCCCCGCCGCCGCCGCCGCCGCCGCCGCCGCCGCCGCCGCGCGCGGCCGCCGCTTGCCGCCCCCTGTCATGCTCCCGCCGGCCGCATCGCCGCGCAGCGCGCCCCGCCCCTTCCGAGGTCGCGCGCCGCGGCCCCGCGCCTGCGCACGCCCCGCCCGCCGGGGAGGGGGAGCCCGCCGTTAAACGGCCGGGAGGGGGCTCAGGGGGGGGCTTTGAGGTGGCTCGCGCGGGTGGGCGGTGGTGGGCTGCTGAAGGGCTTTGCGCGGAGAGGCAGGGCTGGGAGACCTGCGGCACGCCTCACGAGTCCTGTGAGGAGCGGCTGAGGGAGCTGGGGTTGTTCAGTCTGGGGAAGAGGAGGCTCTCCTGAACCTCATTGCTCTCTGCAACTACCTGAAAGGAAGGTGTGGGGAGCTGGGGGTCGGCCTCTTCTCACAGGTAACTAGTGACAGGACTAAAGGCCTCAAGTTGCGCCAGGGGAGGTTTAGGTTGGAAATGAGGAGACATTTTTTCTCAGAAAGAGCAGTCAGGCATTGGGACGGGTTGTCCAGGGAGGTGGTGGAGTCACCATCACTTTTTTTTTTTTGTTTGTTTTAAGTCTTGCAGTCCCTTAAGAACAACTGTTGGCTACAGTATTTGCAGTGACCCAGGTTATTAGCTTCTATCTAGGAATATGCTGCAGTGTAATTTGGCCATATATAACATTGACAGCTTAGCATTGGTTTTAGTGATGCAACTGACACAAAAGCCTGATAATTTTAAGTCTGGCTACAACATTCGCTATAAAAAGTTGCAAAGTATGTTACAGGAAACTTGATCCTGACTGAGGATGTTTCCTATCTGTAAAAAATAGGTAGGTACTTCACAGAAAACATGGGTTGATACCACAGAGGTACAGGGCAGTCAGGGACAAAGTCTCCTCCTTCAGCTGGGGAAACTGATGTTTAAATCAACATATGTACTGAATTATTTTCAAAAATCCTGCAAACACACGGAAGGAATATTAAATTCCAAATTTGAACTTCATCTAAGGGATGGATTACGTTTCATAACCTGAGGTTAAGCAGAATCAAGATGCAAGAGCTTGCTAACAAACCACAAACCTAAATTTCTTGTGGGAAGTGTAAGGAGGACTGCCCTGAGGTTTCTCTGGGATGTGTTTTCTAATATTAGTCTCACTGTTGCTCCATAATTTCCAGGATACCAGACCTTAACTGTAGTGTAAGCATGATGAAAGGGCACCTGAAGGAATGGCGTTTTCCTCAGTAGCCTGGTGGAGGTGACTTTGGGTTCTTAATTCTTAGGAGAATAAAGCCTGCTCCCCCCCCCCCCCCCCAAAAAAAAAAAAAAAGAAGTAAAAAAAGGAGTATCCATTATATACTGTAGCTTACCTTACTGAAATTCATACCTCATGCAACAAATTGGTTCAGTGACACCTGAGGCACTGATATTTCCCATTTCAGCATTAAATCTAATGATGAGTACTAGGTTCTGCCACCCTTTACTATTTCAGGATTGGCTTTTTTCCCATTGCAAGGTGAGGTTAATTAAGGAATTAGCTGTGAGTAGTTAGTTATTAAAAAAGGCAAAGAATTTTGAAGAACCAAGACAAAGTATCTTAATATAGTATTGGCCAGGTTGATGACTTTGTGTACAGTATAGCTCCTTTAGGAGGCAGCCTTAAGGAACTAATTAATCCCTTGATTAACCTCATCTCCAAACCCGTAGCTTTGCAGAGACTTTTCAAGCCCTCCTCTTCCCGGTTTTTATTGAAATAAACACTTAAAGTAATCATTGTCAGTTCCACAAGTGGAATTTTACTAAGTTGAATGCAAGAGCTACATGAGAAGGATAGTTCAAACATGCCTCATGCCCTAGCCTATAGTCTCAAGTGTGTATTCTTGCCACATTAGTCTTCTGCTACATAACAACTGAATGAAATCATCGTGAAGGCTTTTATATACTGAGTCGAGAAGAACACAGAACCTTTTCACAGGTGGAAAACTGAAAACTTTTCTCAGTTTGACATTTTGTCAGTTTGACATTTGCCTCTTACGATATTTGGCATTCCAGCATTGCGAGAGAAGTAGTAGAGGTGTGAAGTGACCTTACGATGGACCCATTGTAGATATGCCAAAATCTCACAAAGCAGAACTATGCTGGAAAAATGCAAGTTAACTAGAGAAATACTTCAGCATTGGCATAGTGTTAATAGTGACAGGCCTCAAAAGCCCAAGCTGTAAGGCCATCACCACTTCACTGAAGATACAACTCCTGTGAGCTTTATAGATCAGTTTATTTTTCTTTTTTTTTTTTTTTTTTCTCCACAGAAGCTATAAAAGCTTGAAAGCAAGCACCTCTCCTCTAGAGTAGTCTCCGGTTTGGTGATACCCCAGGAAAGAAGGAGGCACAAAATCTAGGAGGAAAGATAGTAAATCACCTCATGCTTCCAGGCAGGTGCCCCAGCCACTAGGTTATTGGGTAAGAGCAACAGTGTTTGACCATATTTAAAGTAAAATGAGCACTCATTTTGCATCTATATACATATATATGCATGTATACATATTTATGAACATATAGATGTGTAGTGTAACTCACTGTCCTTTTATATAAATCTTACAAACAATTTTGGAATGAGTACCCTGTGAGAAATAGGAGATGAAGTGCCCACTTGCCTGATCCTATCCCATCAGGCTTAAGCTACGAGGCAGTTAGCTTGGTTCAGTTAAGACCATGGTGTGGTACATTCAGAAAGCTTGACCGGATAGATAAGAGGGGCATTTTTGAGATTAGATGTATCTAGACCCAGGTGGCAGCTAAGAAGTGGTTTTCAGGACAGCAGTTCTGAACTTAAGTACACGCTTTAGGTTTGATAAACTATCAGTTACTCTTCAGTTAAGTCTTTATGCTCATCAGCTCCTCTCTGAATTTTAGAAATAAGAGATTGTGAGACTCCGCACAGTTTTACCATGCAGGCCCCCTCTGAAAACACAACAAAACAAAAAACATCACTGCAAGATACAAAATGATTATTCAGTGCACTATTGTATTTTTTTCTCTCTGTAAATAAGCAGTAGCTCCATCTGTGCGTACCTACCTCCAAACAATTTGTTCTCACCTCTCAAGTCATAGACTTGAAAGCATTTCTATAATATGGTATTGCTAACTGTGTTGACATCCCTTCTTTTAACAACCTCTAAAGCTGTGACATGGAAGAATTTTTACAAAGGATGAGCAACTAAAGCAGAATATACAATAAAGCATTTTAGAGCTCCCTACTTCAAACCTGTAAACAGTCTCCTGTGCCTATGCTATCAGACTTCTGAATCAGCATTATCAGAGATTATCTCAGAGATCAATCTGCAAAGTAGCTTTATCAAGCTCTAAGGCCATCTGCATTAGTCCTAATATGCAGAGAGCCTAGCCTTTTTTCTTTAATTTTAAAGCATTCATAAATACGCAGTAACAGCTTCTGTGAGAGAGTACAAAACTGCACTCTGTTGTCTTGATAAAAAAAAAAAAAAAAACAACAAAACTTTTCAGACCTGCTTACTTAAAAACTGTGGTAGATATTTCCTGTGTATACATTTAATTTACCCTTTGAAGTCACCAAAACCTTCATGTGTCTTATAACGATTTTTCCTGTATGTTCCCAAGATCATTGCTTAATATCCAAAGCTACCAAAACATGCCCCATTCTGTGTCAAAATCTTTTTCATTTCAGTGTTTCATAGTTGTCCTGGTTCCAGTTAGGACAGAGTTAATTTTTCCTCATAGTAGCTGGTAGGGTGCTATGTTTTGGATTAGGATGAGAAAAGCGCTGATAACATGCTGATGTTTTAATTGTTGCAGAGCAGTGTTTACACCAGGCCAAGGACTTTTCGGCTTCTCGCTCTGTCCTGCCAGCGAGCAGGCTGGGGGTGCAGCAGGAGCTGGGAGGGGACAGACCCAGGACAGCTGACCCAAACTGGCCAAAGGGGTATTCCATACCATCTGACGTCATGCTAAACAATATATAGGGGTGGCTGGCCGGGGTGGGGGGCCGGCTGCTCGGGGATAGGCTGGGCATCGGTCAGCGGGTGGTGAGCAATTGCATTGTGCATCACTTGTTTTCTTACACATTATTATTATTAATACTATTATCATTATCACTATTATTATTATTATTGTTATTATTATATTCCTGTCTTAATAAACTGTCTCTGTCTCAACTCACCGGCTTCACTTTCCCGTTTCTCTCCCCCATCCCAGAGAGGGAGGGGGGAGGGTGAGCGAACGGCTGTGTGGTGTTTAGCTGCCAGCCGGGTTAAACCACAACAATAGTTATTAATTATTGTGAAGAAAGCCTTCGAGAGTTAAAAGGCTGAGCGAAAGCTTTTATCAGCTACTAGATTCTAGAAAGAAGGAAAGGTCAGCAGAGTTGTTGAAATCTGGTTTATGCTTCTTCCCTGCCATTCACTGACTCACTTATGCTCAAAGCTTTCTTTAAGAGTTAATTTCTTTCCTCCCACCCCTTGCAAGGTTCAGATTTGCCCTTCTGTGAAAGAAATATCAGAAATAAAGCTATTCTGTTCAGAGACTGTGCTCAGGTGTTCCAGAGACTTAAGGGCAGAGTTCTGTGCAAGACACAAAGTCTGCTCTGCTCTACCAGGTTAGATGGGGTGTGATGCATGTAGTTCACCATCTGTTTTTCCATACTCTTAAGTTTATACAATTTAGGGGGAACCATTCAAGCCACGCTTAGTTACTGGTTTTAGATAATTTCAGGAGTACCTAAGCAGTAAGGAATAGGTGTGTGCAGTCTCCTCATCATTCACTGTAAGGTACTGATGACTAGACTATGCAATATAAATACATAGACATTTAATTTCTGTTCAGCAACTACTAGCTTTTGCAGAACGTGACACTGCATTTCTCTTGCCACAAGAGGGAGCCATTTAAATTCTTGTTATTAAAAAAACAGAATTTTGAAGAGCCAAGACAAAGTATCTTAATACACGATCGGCCGGGCAGATGTGCTTGTGTACCATTCAGTATAGCTCCTTTAGGAGACAGCCTGCTTCTTAACTCCAGCTAATGTAAGTTTTCTGTAAGCAATCCCTGCATACGTACCAAGTATGTTGGATTTTTATGTCAGCTGTTTTGTATGGTTGTATAGAATGCAGCATCACACAAAGAGTGACATTATGCTATTCGTAAATAGTTTTTAATATTGCAGTTTAAGTGGAGATCTGGTTCTTAATGAGTTGCTTTACAAAATTACCAGCCTCCTCCTCAGGTTAAGCCTTAAATAATCCTTAGATCACACAGAGCTTCTGGTCGTAGGGTTATTAGCTTCTGTAGGGCAGCTCCATGTTTTCAGGTTCAAAGGAGGACATGTCCTCCTTTCCATCAAAATAAGGATGAGCAGGAACTGTGGACACATTCAGTGTAAAAGATGAGAGATTTGCCTTCAGGAAGGTTGTGAGCAAGCAGTGCCGCAGCAGACTGCAAAGACACTCGGTGCCTCTGCTGAGTCACCATCTTAGTGCTGCCTGTGCTGACAGGTTGTCCTGGATCCCCGCCAGCTCCCCTTGCAGTTCCGTGAGGTAGGCTATATATACATGATGAATGAAAGAAGAAAACGCAGTGGGAGGATGAAAAAAAAAATCGTGTCACTGGAGGAAAACTCATCAGGATATTGCAGGCCATCTATTTCCTGAGAAATCCTGGAAGCTTCATGTTGCTTTGTACAGTGAATGTTTAAACTAGAATATGGATGAAGATATACGGTAGTTTGCTGTGAAGGGCTTGAAGTCACATATGCATTTTACTGTAGTGATTAATATTATTTTGGCATCAGTTCAGAGAGCCTTTCAATAACAACTCTTGGCAGAAATGTAAACTCACAGCCTGGTACTGTTGTAATCCAGCATTTTGAACCACTGTTTATTTAGATCTGGTAGCTAGCAGTAGACTCTGATTTTAAGTTGGCAGTAGTATTTTACTGCGAGCCAAAGCCTGCCTTTCTGCTCTATATTGAATATAGGAAAACTGTTCTGATTGCATAAATTAGTGCTCGGAACTCTGACCCCTACAACCACCCTATTCTACATTTAATTTCTTTTTTACTCCTGCAATTGTACCCAACTACAGTTTAAGTAGGACCATTTGCCTTACACAGCAGTTAAGATCTATAGATAACAAACAGACCATTATAATTTACCTAGTTTACTAGGAAGCACAGCTAAGTACTTTCAAAGCACTGGTCAGGCTCAGTTCAGCTGAATGTATTATCCTGGGAAGTTAAGAGTCTTCCCGTAAGAATGTACTCATGTAAGGAGCTGCTAATGTAAACACCTATCCAACAAGGTATTTCCTATTTCCCAACAAGAAGTAGAATTGTTAGTAAACCTAACCCAATTTTATTTCTAGCAGGACACTGTTTTCTGAGCCAGGCAATATCAGTACAAGATTAATTTTCCAGTTAGGTCTTCTGTTATTTGTATGTGTTGTGGTTCTCTTTATCTGTAACTTTTCAGCTTAAACCCTTCCCTGCATGTTTACAAAATGCAGCGTATGCATAAGGAAGATAAAATGTGTAAAACCAAGTGGGTGCCACACTAAAATCTTTGGTCTGAGACATAAAAAATAAAATGAGTCTAATAACAAGTTTCTTAATCAACAGATTCTTAGGAGATACCGCCTTGTGAGGCTTTACATTTTTAATAGGGAAGAAGGATCACTTAATAGTATGCTTACCACCAAAACAAACCCTGCATACATTGCCATACCATTAGTAACTTCTAGGACTGTCATGTCTTTTGTATTTGTTTTTACACATACTATTCCTCATCTCGAGTTTTACAACCCTGATTTAGTGGGACAGTTTCCTAATGTGCAGTGTAATTCAATTCATTCTCTGCTGTCACTAGATGCCAGGGTGTTAATCAATACAAATAATGAAATGATGAGTATTAACTAAGTTTTGACTGATTATATTATCATCATCTGGTACATATGCCTTGGCTCCCTCCCCTAAGAAATAATGGGGTGAGGAAGTGGAAAACAGTGGCTCGGAGTCATTCCAGCTTAGGCTAGTGAGTCAGGAGGCAAGCACCTCAGTGTAATTCCCTCTCTCCTTTTAATTCAGGAGCTAAATTGGCGGAATTGATCATATTTCTGTCTGGTCATTAGAGACAGAAAATTGCTAGCCATAACTGGCTGGCAAGACTCCCTAAGGAGCTGGGTAAAACCATGTTTGTATTTTAACACCCCAAGAGGCAGTAGTTTACATTTTCAGATAAATAACCCTCAAACAAGTTTTGTAGCCATTACTGCTGTGGGGGTCACAGAATCCTAAGACTACCCCAACTTAGGAAGGACCCACAAGCATCATCGAGTCCACCTCCTGTTGGAGATAATCCCTTGTGTTCTCAGTGAGATGGGTGTGGTGTTGGTAAGGTGCCTAGGTGGTACAGTGCCGTGAGGGAGTGTGTTTCTGTCAACAGCAGCCAGGCTGGCATCCAAATGGGCAATCCCAAACATGAATACAGGCTTCGTGGTGAGGAGATTTTGAGCAGTGGAGAGGGTATTGGTGGATGAAAAACTGAATATGAGCTGTCAATGTGCATTTAGAGCCCAGAAATCCAATTGTATCTTGAGCTGTATCAACAGAAGTGTAGCTTGCGGGTCGACAGAGGTGATTCTCCCCCTCTATTCCATCTTGTGAGACCCCACCTGGACAGGGTTCAGCCCTGGGGCTCCCAGCATAAGAAAGACATGGACCTGTTAGAGTGGATCCAGAGGAGGGACATGAAGATGATCAGAGGGCTGGAGCACCTCTCCTGTGAAGAACAGCTGAGAGAGCTGGGTTTGTTTATCCTAGAGAAGAGAAAGCTCTGGGGTGACCTTGTAGTAGCCTTCCAGTACTTAAAGGGGGCCTGCATGAAAGCTGGAGAGGGACTCTACCAGGCTGTATAGTGATAGAACAAGGTACAATGGTTTTAAACCAAGATACGGTAGATTTAGATTAGATATTTAGAAGAAATTCTTCAGTATGTGTACACTGATGCACTGGCACAGGTTGCCCAGAGAAGCTGTGGATGCCCCATCCTGGAGGTGCTCAAGGCCAGGCTGGACGGGGCTTTGGGCAACCTGTCTGGTGGGAGGTGTCCCTGTCCATGGCAGGGGGTTGGGACTGGGTGGGCTTTATGGGCCTTTCCAACCCAAACCATTCTGTGATTCTGAGAATTCCTACTGGGAACAGTATCTCCTAGACCATGGGATCTAGCTAGATGGCGTCATTTCCTCCAAGGCATCCTCAGGGCAAACAGATTCTTCCTTTGGGTCCTTCTTCAATGAGACAGACTCAGGGAAACGTGTGCCCAGAGCAATACTTGTTGGCCTGGAGCCCACCACCATTGATGAAGCCTGGACTGGGACATACTGCACACTCCTCTACCTGGAGCAGCCCATCAGTGGCAAGAGAGATGCTGCCAACAGCTGTGTTCAGGGCTACTACACCACCGGGAAGGAGATAGTGACTCAGTTGTTGATAGGGCTTGTAAAATGGCTGACCAGTGCAGTAAGCTCCAAGAGTTTCCTGGTCTTCCACAGCTTTGGGGGAGGCATGGGCTTGGGGTTCACTTCCTGCCTCATGGAGTGGCTCTCTGTGGAGAACGGCAAGAAATCTAAGCTGGAGTTCTCTGTATACCCAGCCCTACAGGTCTCCACAGCAGTGATGGAGCCCTACAACTCCATCCTCACCACCCACACCACCCTGGAACACTGACTACATGGTGGACAACAAGGCCATCTGTGACATCTGAGATGACAACCTGGACATTGAGCATCCCACCTACACCAACCTCAGCAGGCTGATTAAGCAGATTGTCTCATACGTCACTGCTTCCTTGAGATTTGAGGTGCCTTGAATGTTGACCTGAGTTTCAGCCTAGCCTGGTGCTTTTCCCACAGATACACTTCCCACTCACTACCTACGCACTCATCATCTCGTCAGAAAAAGTGTACCACGAGTGACTAAATCCTGAGCTTCAGTGTATGGTTTGGGGTGAGCAATCCAATTATATTTAGTTGCTTCTGTAAGAAATATTCCTTCTTGCACTTTTCTGTGCATCCTGGCTACCAGAAAAGATTAAAAGGAACAAAAGCTGGTTTTATATAAATCTTAAAGACAACACTAACGTGTAATTTTGACTTTGGACTCATGTTCATATTTAAGGCTCTTCCCACAGACCTGCTTGGGTGTTTCTGCCCCGTACAGCTTCTACTGCAACAGTACAATAAACTGTTGCTGCTTTTAACATCCCCTGGCTAGTAGCGCAAAACCTGCTGTATTCTTACTGTGACATTCCCAGCTAACAGCTTCAGCGCCCAGAGCTGTGTAGCATCAGCACAGTCCGTCCCCAAACAAGTTAGCTTTCCATCTCTAAGCCTGACTAATTAATTCAAGTGCAGCACGGTGCTGACACAGCTCTGCTGTTTCCAGTTCTGGAACTAGTCAAGTTTGATGCTTGCCCGGGATTGCTACAGTGCACCCTTGCACAACACAGGTAGCACTGACAACACATCCAACTCTGTTTTATGTGATGCCACTTCCCGTTCATCTGTCTTGATACTATAAGCTACCATAAACAACTGCCAATGCAGGGAAATACATCCAAAGCCCAACCCATATTTATAGCACACCGAAAGACAATGGCACTGGCACTGCCTACTGGCAAGCTTACACCCAGGAGCATGAAACAACCCTGTTCTCATCAGGATGGTGGCAGGAGAAGGTGGAGTCTGGCTTTTCCCCTTGATGCAGACCTACTGAAGTCGTGGGCTTGCCACCCCTTTCACATCAGGGCTGAATCAGCCCTTAGCACAGTAACCTGGTTCCTACAGGCTCCACTGGGAAGCTGTGGCACCAGATGAAGAGAACAACTCTAAATGAAAGTTCTTACAGTGGCAGGATGGAAAACAAACAAACAAACAAACAAACACCAAACCAACAGACAAAGTACTACCAAAATCTAAAGCTTTATTTAAAAAGCTGTATAAATTCTTATTACAGGCCAGAGTGAAGGTGATGTAATTTGTTCTCTATGTAGATGTTCCCTTATCAGAGTATTGGCCTTGGCCAGTGGGTGACAGTATTTCTGCTGTGCCTGCTCCCTGTCTGTTTAACCTCTTCATTTCTGGTTCCAGTTTTCAGAAGATGTAACTAGAAAAAGTAGTTTTGAGATTTTGGATTGTTTAGCTGGCTGGTGCTCAGGGAGTTTGTAGTGATGCCAAGAGCCCCCACAGTATAACTCACCATCGCTTCTTTTTTTTTTTTTTTTTTTTCCCTGCATAATTGCCATACTTATTCCTTAATCATTCTAGTTTGTGGCCAGGCAAGGAAGGGGTGTCCTCTGGGGCAGGGGGCTATATATATATAGCATAATTTGTGCCTTAAAATAGGTTCAAACTAGCAACTTTAAAAGTTCATGGCAAAATGTGAACTCCAGAATGTATGCATAAATGTCTCATGGGCATAGGAGAGAAAGTTATTAAAGGGTTTGAGCAACTGAGGGAGTTAAGTAGAGAGACTTTAGTACACATAAACAAGAAATGCTTACAAAGGTATTATTGCCACATCCAGAAATATTTAGCCATGGGGTTATTCCAGGGCTGATGCTCACATCCATGTAATATCATAAGACATCTCAGAAAGATTGAGTAGTGATAGGTAATTCTAGTATATTTGGAAATGTAATGTTCTGTACTTTATTTATTTATGCAAATGTCATGTTATGATCAGTAGTTATTTTATTTGTCTAAGAAAAACGTATGCAGCTATACTTTTAGGAGGTTGTAGCAAGTTCTGTTGTGTAGAGACTCCTGTGACTTTCAGCTGACCAGCTAGCATTAAGCCATCAAATGAAACAGACCACAGACTTTTGTCAAACACTGTGGTTATGTATAATTGTGGAATAAATTGTGGAATAACATCTCAGAAACCCCATGGGAGAGCATCTGCTGTGTATATCTTGTTAAACAAAAGGTCAAGGGTAACTTTTTCTTCAGAAGAGGACTGGTCCAATGGGGCCAGTTTCCTACCAAAAAGTTATTTTTTAATAATTTGCAGTGTAGTCCTCTTAATTGTATATGGACTTTTTAATATGACAACAATATTTCTGGTATGGGCCAAATTCTGATAAAGTATCCTTTGGGCTGATTACCAAGAATACAAAGGAAAGTGAGAGGTCTGAGAAGACTGCAGTGTATTACTTCCTAAGTAAAAAACAATGAGGACATAAAGATTTAGATTTGCATTTCAGATGGGAGTTGGAGGTGCAGTAAAGTACACTCTTGTGACTGTCATCTTACTCATTACAGCTTCCAGAAGTTTCCCATTGTCCAGTTCCCACCCTTGCCCTGAGAGCATCCTGACCGCTAAGATCTTAGTGGTAGCTTGTACAGCCCATTGGTGCTGTCTGAATAGCGATTCTTGAACAGCAAGAAAATTCAGGATACGTGGAGGGAGTGCTCGGTGAGAAGCTTGCCATTTACATGAAGTTTCTTCTTGGTATGTCTCAGAATAGAGTCACATAGAGTCATCAGGGGCTCCTGTGCAAAGTAGGCTCCACGCTTAGTTATGTGATAGCCGAGCATTCACTGGAGGAATAAGAAAATTGATAAAATTTGATCTATACATTATTACAAGCCACCGTTTAACTTTGCAGTTGTCTTGTTTCATATTCACCATTAATATATTAGCTTTGCTTTGTGATGTAACTAAAACCTTTCTCCTCCTCTCCACCTGATCCCAAATGTACATCTTCACAACATTTCAGTCAACAATCTACGTAGAATAGTTTTTGAATTGGCATAATTTTTGGAAAAAAAATCAAGAATGAGTAAACTGAGCTAGCCAAAACATGGTTTGGAGTAGGAAGGAGCTTTGTTGCTACATACTTGTATATACTTGAAAATCATTATAAAGGACAACAACAAATAGTTGATGTCTTTAGCCTGCAGTGGACTACACGCTCATCATATTAGTAACTATATGTACAGTATGATCGTGATACTCAAGTGGATTTTGTGGTATGAGACAAGGACTGAAAATGTCCACAAAACAGCGAGAGTTGTCTGGAGAGAAATTAGGAATTGTAAACATCATAGAAATTACTAATACTTTTTATTCTTTAAAATAAATCATGGTGATTTAATCACGTGGCTGCTAATGGTAATAGGAAGCAAACAGTTAAATTTCTGTAAACCAGAACAGACATTAACCTCTTAAAGCTTCATCTTTTCTGAAGCGAATGAAATATTGTATGATCTGGCAGCATTTCTGACTAATAATAGTTAAGTACTTATCAGTGATTCTTAAGTGAGTCTTTTATCACAATATTAATTAGTGTAGTCATTTTATTCTTCACTCATTAAATAAGCAATCTGTATCTAACTGGAAGCTCCTTGTGTTTCTCAGAAATCCTTTCTGCCTATATGACATTGCCTCTCATGGGATGCAGCACAGCTGTTGAATGATCCACTCGCTTTTTGGACGAAACAGGTAAATGACATGATATCTGGGACTTTTTAGAGTCAGTGCATGTAATCTTATTTCCATATGATTTATTTACTCCCTGTATCCTATTCAGGCCTGACAGTAGCTTTGGATTTCAGTGACCTGCTCCACAAGTGAAAAGTAGATTACACTTTGCATGTGTCTTAATTCAATGGAGAATACAACATGTGGCCAAAGAAACTGGGAGTCCCTTGTGGGTGTCGTGTCAGAGTAGATAGGATGAGTTGGAAAGTGAAAGTTCGTTGTAATTAGCTTTGAACTGAAATGTGTCCTATCACTTTAAATGAGCTACTTGAGTTGGGGTCTGTCATGTGCAAAGAAAGTTGTCATGGAAACCTTGATGGCATAATTACTATCCGGCAGAGCAATAAGGCCCTGGAGAGTGTGTAATCAAGTGGCCGTTTATTCTGGACGACTTGGGCTTCTGTGTAGTAAAGGCATATGGAATTGGTCGATGAAAGAAAGCTGCTCTAGTAGGATCCTGTAATGTTATATAAACGTTTGTGTGTGTGTGTATCAAAGGTAATTACTGCGTGGTACTCTGATTTATTCACTGGTAAAAATATTGTAAAGCTGCTTAGAGGTGCCCAAGTGCGGAAGCTTAAGAATGTTATGTTCTGGAAGGTAGTTTTCCTTCAACTTCTCCTCCCTTCCATGTTGTCTGCGCTTTTGCTGTAATTGTCATGATCTTGTTCTTTCCAGTTAACTTGGGTATCTCTGTATTACCCTGCGTTACAGTGTACAAATGAAGCATAAGCAAAGTGCCAGTTACACCACTTGGGATAAATATCATCCTGTACAGAAAGAATGTGCAATTAGTCTTGTTTAATTTGAGTATTTAACAGTGTAAATGCAAAGGGCTAAAATAACCACGCAATTATAGTTGGAAATGTTTAAAAAGTACTTCAAGTATTTTTGTAAAATAGATGACTGGAAAGCTGATAGGGTCCTCTGAGTCATACTATTCTGGTTATCCAGGAATCCAGAATTCAAGCTGCACAAGTGTCCTTGCTGTAGTTTTTGGAGCAGTCTGTTAAATTCATCACGTTTTAATGTAGTTACCACAAGAGAAAGAAGATGAGGACTGAAAAGCAACGGCAAGATCGTTTGCTAACTTGATGGTAGGTCTTTAAACCTCTCCATGGTCATGGATTGCCCTTTAGAACAATGTGATCTATATAAGGTAACCGTTCAGAACTGTCCACCTATTCATACTGGCGCTTTTGCATAGCTGTGATCAGCACCACGTTAGATACAGTTGTGTCTTAGATTGCAGGCATCACTTGTAGAATGGTTAAAAATAAAATTGCAATTCAAACTGGTGCCTTCTTAGTTTCAAAACTATCATGAAAGCCATCTGTTCACACAGTACCGCTATACATCAGGGCTGGATGCAGGCAGGATGTGAATAAGGGTGCCGTTGAACAGCACAATGTATCCTCTGTCGTACAACATGGAGAGCGCATCAATCTGTGCAGAGCAAATGGGCTCGAGCAGGATCTGTAGCTCCTTTATGTGCCCCCTGGTAAATCTATTCTTAACATAGTGTTTTTGAAGCAAAAATACTAAAAATATAAGTGTTTAGAGGCTTTCAAAAGGACGGACTCCCTTTGTTTTTGGTCTGCAAAGCTAATGCTTATTATACTATTTTAGTTAAATACTTGCATGCATGAGGCACGTCAGTGGATCTAGTCAAGTGGTTGGTGCTCTGTGAGGCTCCCTACATATAACTCCCTTAAGCAGAGATTAACTTAGTGAAAAAATGATACGTAAACGGAAAATACAGGAGCAGAAGATCAGTTTTGCTCAGGTACCGTGAAAGAGTGAGGAAAGGATCTGTGCTAACTTCCTTAAATATTTTTTTCTGCAGAAGGAATCTGATCCATGAAACAACCTGTGTGAAGGTTGGGTGTAAAGTAGTGCTACCACGGCAGATTTGGACAAGTTGTCTTTCTTTTGAAAACAGGGGGCTGTGTATGGATGTGTTTGTCTCTCTGAATGGTGCAGATTTTCTGAATGTCTAAAGTATATGTAAGATCCCAGTGTAATTACAGAATCAAACGGAAATTTAATGCTTGCCTTCACCTACAGATGGATTGAATTCCTGCTGCTTGGCCCTTAGCTCAAGATTCATTTACTGTAAATTTTGTGCAATACTTCTTCAAATACATATTCCATGGAGGACTTTGTAAGGTGATACCTTATTACTCTCATCACACCCTTCAAAATAGCAGTTCAGTACACATTTAGTCCTGAATATTAGAGTGTAGAGTGTTAGAATGGATGGTTGTATTGGGTTGAAAACCTGTTTAAAGTCTGCTTTGTCAACTGAATGAGATAAAAGTAGGTATGTATACTATATAATAAATTATGGTAATGTCTGGGCAGTGAGGTAAATGTCTCCCAAGACAGATATAGCTAGTGAATGTTTTTAACTGGAATATAATTCACTAATGTGAGCAGGACAGCAGTTTGCAATAATATAATGACTGAAAGATTATCATGGAATCCAATACTGCTATTCATGCTACAAATTCTGTGCTTCTTTGCATATCTAAGGGAGACTGTCCCTTTGGAATGTTCTTCAATGTGTATTCACTTTTGTATTTTTCATCTTCAAAAAATTGTTAAAGGAATTATTAGGTGTACCCTTACTGTTTGTCTTTCAAAAAGGCACCAAGTATGGAGATGACCTGAAACAATTTCATCTGTTTGCAAACTGAACAATTTTTTTTTTCTATGAGTTATGACAGACTGAAGAAAACATGTAATTTAACTATACATCTAAAATATTTCAGTTGTGGCACTTCTGGGTAAACCAAGTCAGGACAGTTCGGATGCTAAGAAAGAACTGTATGACATGTTTTTCACATTGGTGAGTCCTAGACTGCAGTCTGTCAGCTTATGGCAAGAAGTCAGTTGCTGACTTAGAAATTGGGATTTTATTTTACTTCCATTATCTTTCCAGTGTTTTCAACAAAAAAGTATGATTGGCAGGGTATGTGGTATATTCTCAGAGGTGATCATCTGTTTGTCCAGAAGATTCATGTACCTGTGTTTTTATGTGCCGGTATTTGTGTAGGGGGAATGCTTTTTATTCACTTGTGTCTGGCAAAACTTGCTCAGATTTGTAAAAATTCGTGTGGGTCTCTGGTGGCATATCATTGCTAAGTAGTGTTTAGATAAATCCATATTTTATTCTGGTTAATCAATACTTCTAAACTCCCTGTCATAGGTTCTGGTGAACAGTATTCTAGAAAAGAGATGTCCTGTTGGCTCATGGAGTTAGATACAGCAATAGCAAAACCCTGGAGGAGTATTCTGCATGAATTTATGCGGGAGGAACATGTCTCAGGGAGTAAAAGTTTGCTTCATGTTTGTTAAAGTCTCTATCAATAGAGAAAATAACTAGGGAAAGCTGTGACTTTGTTCAGTTTTGAAATATGAAGTTCTGTCATATTTTAAAGATATTTCATCTCATATGGGCTAGCTTTTACTGAATCACATTCATACTACTAGCTCATCTGTGAATTATAATGTACAGATGAAAGATCATGCCATTATCAATATCCAGAAAAAAAAATGCTATTTTTTTTTCTTTCTTAAGGATGGCACCCTGAATTAGATGTTGTCACTGGGATTTGCTAACTGTGTAGCTATAGACTTTGAAATTTTGGTATCAAGCACTAATATGCTGAGATACAGTCAAGGTCTAGGTCCTTGATGAATATTCATGAATTACTGACCTAAATACTTCCTCAAAAGTAGAATAATGGAAGGAAATAGACGCTTTATTGCAGCCTGTGCTATTCTGTGCTAGTTCTTACCTCTTCCAAATTGTAGAAATAAATGTTGCCTCCAGTCCCAATGAAAATCATCTTGCCTATCTTTTACACTTTACCTACATCAAGTCTTCTTTTGATGGTGATCTCATTTGCAGTTGATGGAGAGTTGCAACACACCTTATGCACGCCAGCTGAGAAATGAATGTCATGCAAGGCTAAAAGTGTGATGAGAATATGTCCTATTACAATAACAGTGGGTAAAATTGCACTTTTTGGATTAACTTCGTATGATCTAGAGCTTCTTATCTTCCCCTTCTCCTTTCAGGCCCTTTTGTACGTGATCACCTTTACAGTGCCAAGTTCTGTATGATAGTCTATGTCCCCTTCCATCTGCAAACCAGATTCTGTGGCTATCAGTATATGAAATAAATTACTTGATTAGTCTGAATGCGTTTGACTCCCTGATCTGAATGACTGTCACCCAGGTATATCTGTTCACCTGAAAGCAGCCTATGAAATTGTGTCTTTTTGGGATCTGTTGGTAACATACTGTTGCCTCTCTATTACCATTCCTCTCTGATACACTGGATAACAGCACAACACAGATCCTTGGGAGTCTTAACCAGAGCCCCAGGTTTCAGCATCTTCACGTCAACTGATCAGTTGCTCTTCTTAGATTCTCATAATATTAGTATCTGCAACAAAACCACCCGTTCCAGATACTTGGTACACTTTGAGAAGTGATACTTTTCAGTCTTCTGTGTTTTTCATCTTTTTACTCTGACAAAAAATGTTGGCATTCCTTTTATATTGTAATACCAAGACAGTTATGAGAAAATGCTCGGGATTCACTTCCACGGTACATAAACAAAATTTGTAATATTAAAATTTAATCCCATTTCTATTACTTCAGTCCTCAGGGTCATACAGAACTTTGTGTATGCTATTCCAGTCCTCATACAGACTGGTGCTGCTTCCCAGTTTTTAACATCAGCAAACATTAGTAAATGTGTTTTTTGTGTCCATGTCATCAACGAAAATATTAAGGCAAGATGCACCGTAAAATGCATCCTTGAAGAACTCCTTTAAGACTTGTCCCCTGTCTGAGCAGTTCCCCTGTCAGTGTAAATCACTGTGTTCCATTTAGCCTGTTTCTTACCAATCTCACATTTCTTGTGTTTGTTTCCTTCATCACGTCTAACTAATACTCCATGCAGAGCAAGGCAGCATCTGGAAGTAATGGAGGCAGCTAATAGGTACTTTTCTCTCAACACTATTTATTGGAGTAAACATTTGTGTACAGGGAATGACGAGGGCAAATTTCCCTGTTAGAGTTGTTGTGTTACGTGAACGTCAGGTTTTTAGCAGTGCCGGTCACGTTTCTGTGCAGCTGCCTTCATCACTATCAGATTGTTGTAGCATCTACCCTTGTTTTTCCCAAGCTGTTATGTAGGAAAATCATCCTGCCTCATGGCTCTGAATTACTGAAAATACATTATTTTGTCCCTTGGAATCACTCCTCTTTCTCAACATAGATACGGGCTCATCTAGAGCCTTAAAAGTACTTAGTTTTAATAGGGGTATAGTGTAAGAAATGATTTAGTGTTATATCATTTCTCATACCTATGGTGTGCTGCCTTATCTCTGTGATACTCAAGCTCAGTCTGTCCACGCATGAACACTTAATATTTTTCCTCCACATAATACGGGACAGTCTATGAGAGAGTCTGGCAACAGTGGTTGGTTTGATTTCACAAGGATGTTAACAATTAGATAATAACATTGTTTTGTGGTTTTCTCCTCTTTTAACAGGATGTCTCTTCTAGTATGAGGTAGTACTCTGACATCATGGTAGGCTGCAATCCAGTGGTGTTTCTGTTCTTACCATGTGCATCAGTCTTTCATGTGACTTTGAGTTACTCTGTTCCCATTTTGTGTGGTTCAGTTTTTTCTTTAATCAGATGGGGCTTCCTAAGTCTGATCACCTTGTCTTTCCTTCAAAAGATAAATGATTTACATTTAACACATACTGTATGATGTATATATGATCTTTTCCATCTCATCTATATCCAATAGCAATTCTCTTCTTTTCAAATGGTGATTGAGGGAAGATCCCATGAACTAATACAAACCTACAAATGCTCCTGATAGCAGTATGAGCTGGCACTATTCAGTAGCTCACTTGGATTCTTAAGACAAAGATTAATGGAGAAGCCTGTGGTTGTGGGAGATTTTATTGATCAGCTCTTGGAGCCAGACAGACCACCAGCATGGGTCCTAAAAGAACCTTTCCCCCACAGCAGAACACCCCTTATGCTAAAATGGAGGCACTCTGTTTTCCATTCATATTCAGTATTTCTCTCTGTCTTGTGCAATCAATTCAACTATCTTATTCAAGAACTTTATTTTACTGTCCAATTATGCAACGACAAAGGCACCCTCATCTTAGATGAGGTCTTTAAGGGCTACTTATAATACAAGTAACCTTTCCCAGAACCAAGATTTGAACTCAAAATTAACAGGAAAAAGGCAGGAGCTGAAATTAGTCTAGAAACAGAGTTCATGTTTTTAACAGGGACTGTAATTAGCCAGCAGAGAGGCTTCTGGTAGGAGTAGCTGATCCATGGTCATTAAAATGTCAAAGACTTACTCTGTTTTGTTTGTTTCCTTGTATTTAATATGAGCCATATGGCAATGAACAATACTTCATTTTGAGTATCCAAGAAGGGGAATTCTTACTAACAAAGGCTTTATAGTAGCATGTGTGAAAGAGGGCTTTCATTATAGTTGTAGGGTTAACTTATATGGGGTAATGTTTGGTCTTTGTTAGTCTGTCTAGTATTTTAACAATATTTTAATGAAACCTTGAGCCAGATGTCAATGTAGTTGACCTAGCCGCTTTTCTTTTTTTGATTGATTTTCAGTAAAATATTGAGGAGCAAAAAAATGAAAATCTAACAAAGGGGAATGACAATGATCCTCATTGATTTCAATGGGATCACAGTGTTATGGAGCATTTGTACATTCAGCAACTGAAGGAGTGAAAGATAAATAGATTTAAGTTTACCTTAAAATTTGCATGTAACAAAGGCAGTTACTATTACATTTACAATTCTATCATGTACAGTGGGTTATAATATTTTATAATAGATACGCAAAAAAAAAATACAACCTTTGTAAAACAGGAATTGCCTTTCTGCTTTCTTCCTAGCTAATAGGATTTGATAGTCAAAAGCTGGTCCCAAATCTGTCATTGCTAAATCAAAGCAAAATTGGTACCGGTCATTATGTTTATTGTTCCCTACTGTGGCCATAACTATTCTTAGCCCTTTGACTAGAAATGCCCAGAGAACATTAATCCATGCTAATTACGTGCAAATTGTAACTGTCTTAAATCCTTGAATTGGTTGCAGCTGGTGAAGGAACATAGACCTGACCTGTCAGGGCACTTAGGCCTTAAAAGCCCTGAGCAGCCTTACCTGCAGCCTCTGCCTCCACCCCTGTCTGTGGCCCCAGGAGCATGATTTCAGTTTGTCCTGCAGCCTTCAGTCCCTGCCTGAGCTATGTTGGAGGGCCGCAGCTCTCCAGCTCAGCCACAGCTCTGCCCATCCATTGGCCCTCTTGATCTAGACCCTAACCTGAAGACTGATTTCCTGGCCCGGCCTCAGCCTTGTGCCTTATCATGAAGAACTTGCCTGAGGATCTGGACTCTTGGTTGGAACTGGCCACCAACTAACTCTAGGTCTGCCCTGCCCTGTCCTTCTTATTTGTGTACTGTGGGGATGGGCTTTGGGTGGCAAGAACCTTGCCTCTGGGCAGAGTATGTGATATGCCTTCCTATCCCTAGGGAGCAGCCAGCCCTTGCTGTACCATGATGTGACTTTCAGTAGATGGTAATAAAAACTTAGATTCTGCTCCTGTTCCAGTTGACAAACAGATGTGGGGATCATGGGTTCAGTCAGTCCCTGTAACAGTAAAAAGAAATGTGAGGCAGTGTCAGCTGTAGTTGGATTCTGGTCACTAGAAGTGGTTCTATTTAATGGTGTCATGCACATGGGTCTGTGGTTAAGGAGTTGTTACAGAGCTGTATTTGGTCTTGTGCATTAGTCTATTGAACTTGTTTGGGACTGTGTTTAGCAGATATACGGCTGATATCCAGACCTATTGCAAAACAAGAAGCTTTTATCAGGCTGTTATTTCTTTGCTTCAGAATAGTTGGATGTTGCATGATATGCCTACCCTAGATGGCTGGGTGGACTATTACTGCATTCTTGATTTACAGAGCCTTTAAAATCTCACTGCTGTCAGACCCTTGAATGCCCTTGTGGATGGATAACAATTTGGTTTCCGTAGCTTTTGGAGAAATCTAACTTCTAATTATTCTGCACAACATTCGTATCCTCATCCCCCTCTTTCTTACTATGTGTGTAACATTTTTTGTCTTCAGACTCTTACCTCTAGTAGTGCGTGACTCATGGCCCGTTGTAGCTCTGTAAAATGTCAGTTATGAATATATTGCACAATGAGCCCGCCATGTGCATCTTTGGTGTAATATTTATTATTTGTCTCTCGCTGGAGTCAACAGGAAGATTCCCATTAGGCTCCAAAGGCAGTTGGAGCAGCTCTGAGTTTGCCCTTAGTGTGCCTGACTACTGAGCAAGCAAAAGGAAGGCATGTTTGTAGGCTGGGAAGCCATCTCTTTTATAATTTTCATATAGCCACAAGTGGTGACCAAGATGGAAGTTTAGCATACTCTGGTACAAAGACTACATACCCAGGGTCTCTGGAGAGCTTGCAGGTTTTCACATGGGTTAACCACCAGTTCTATTAAGAATGTCTCATCTCTTTCTTCTTCCTGATAAGAAAGTCCGTAGCAGATACCCACTGTGATGTCACCTGTGATGGTCTGCCCTGGAAACGGATACAAATTAAACACTTACCTGTAAACTTTCAGCTGGGTTGTATCCATCCCATGTGGCAGACCTCCACGCATTCCCACTAAACTCTCATATAAAGGGCAATTCCGCCTCCTTGCCTTCCCTCATCTTTCCTTCCTAAAGATCCTTCTTTCCTTTCTGAATTTTAACTTTCATCAGTTAGATTTTGTTCCTGTTAGATTCATTCCTCAAGTATCTCCCTGTCTACCTTCCTCTGCCCTCTCTTCCTCTTTCACCATTTTGACTGGAAGGAGTCTTCACATCAGTAGGTCTCTGCAGCCATAGAAGACCCATACCTCAGTAGATACACTGTGATGCCATTCCCTTAGTCCCTCAGAAATTGTATTTTTTTTTTCCTCTCTTCTCTTCAATGGCCCTCAAACTCTCACTGTTGTTGTCTCTCCTTTTCTGTTATATTTGTTGTTTCTTGTTTTCAGTGTAACAAACTCCACAACAACCTTCTGCTTTCTAGTATTGCAGTGTTCAGGTAGACACCTAGAATTCAGTTCATGCAGCCACAGCTTCCCTGCAGGTGCTACTTTTGCATTCACTACTGAAAAGTGCTTAGTGGCTACTATGAACTATTTCACAGCTGGGAAATTTGAGCAGAAGGAACTGAGCTCAGTGAGGACAGGCTCAGAATAGACTTCTCCCTGGACCGGCCAACAACAAACCAGAATTACTTATAGAAAAGTTAACAGATATGACTGTGCCGCAGGGAAGTCCTGTCATGGTAAATTAGATGGAATTCTCAGCTTGGAGATCTGTGCTCTGTGCTCCACTGCCTGCCTGTTGTAGAATCAGCACTTCTCCTACGGCAATAGCCTGACTTTTCTAGGCAGTAGCCTAAGTCTAATTGTGGAGTATTTTTTTTTCCCGCTTGATTTAATGAATTTTGAGTTGAAAGTGTGCTTGTCTCTATATTTGCTTTGAGTGCAACAGTAAGATACACTAATGTTAAACTCAGATCTGTTGGTGTTAGTTCAAATTTCCACATATTAGACCTAACACTTGATTTCTGACTGGAAGTTCATGAACTCTCATTTAAAATTATCATTTTTTCTACTATCAAATTAAGCAGAAATAAATTGAAAAGGCTTACCTTTTTGCAGGGTAATCTTGACGCAAAACCTGTCTGTTTTTCTGTGGTCTCTGTGTTATTACTTAAGCTGCTAACCAAAATTATGAGGACATTGCTGCATTCTTAAGCAGAAAAAACAAAACAACAACAAAAAAATGAGGATGTGTTATACCAGCCAAGTTAATCTCTATTGTGCTAGTATGAAGATGATCTAAAATAAAGGTGTGATCTGGGCTTGGTTTTCAAAGAGTTCCGTTTCTTCTTGCACCCAGCCTGACCACCATACATGCAGTCAAAGAAGCCACACGTGCAGTTTGTCTTATGCAATGTGATAAAAATGTACCTCTTTAAAGCCATCAAGATCATTTGATATGACAGCACTGACCCATGCCATTCTGCGTGGGCTCGCTCGTTTGGCAGAGCCGTACAATAGCTGTGATATCCCAGCAGGCTTTTTGCTGGATATCACAGCAAAACAGGAAGTCGCTGGCTCAGTGTCAAAGCAGGGGGAGAAAACAACATGGAAAACTAGCTTAAAATGATTTACAAGGCAAATATGCAAATGTTCAGAGCAGTCAATGTATGAATTTAACCCATTCTTGTAAGTTTGCTTCCATTCCTAAAATGGTCAAACTGAATATTTTTGTTTTGTTATCCCTTTGACTGATTTGCTAATATTTAATCAAGAACACCTTTCTGTTGTAGGAGTTGATAGCTCCCTTAAAATAGCATTTGCTGACGATATACCATTACCATAGCACAAGTAAGTAGTTTGAGTCCATTGTTCCCAGCTAAGTGAAGTTCTTCATTAAGCCTTGAAAATGTAGAATAAATTCTTCACTGAAGCTGATGAAAATTCAGACTACCTATGCAGAACTACATGGAATAACAGAAAGATAAGAGTGAAGAATAAGCGTTTCTGAAGGGAGGTGACATTTTTGCTTAAAAGATTGTCAGTTTTTATAGTCATTTATGACTGATTCCCAGAAGACAAACGTCTAAAATTAAATGCTTCAAATTTGCAAGCAACAATGAGTCATGGGTAAAAGTACAGAAAAGTAGCAAAACCAGCAATGACAGAAAGTGGGTTGTAAGAATAAAACAAAATCTGAGATGGCTGACTGAATGCTCCTTAGTTAATTTCATTCCATTTCAGTTTTCTAGAAAGATGTTGAGTTTCAGCTTTCGACATTATCCGTACCAAATAATACAAATAGTTTGTTATCCAAAGTGACAAGATATTCAAATAAGGGAATATACAGTACATGTGAAAAATCAATCATCTATTTAGAAAAAAAGAACCACTTTTTTGAAGGACTTACGTGTTTCTCAAGTATAATGGAGCCTCATTTTAGGTGACTTTATAGTCATTTAAATTATTTATTAACTACATTATAACTACTTATTAACTATTATTGTTAAGGTATTAAAAGTAGTCTTATATAGTGCATCTGTTCTTTGTTCTTTCTCCCAAAGTTCTTAGTTTGATCTTTGCAGTACTCTGAATGAGATCCAGTCATACAGATAGCCTGATCCACTCGTATGCTTACCCTAGTACTGGCGTATCAGGTGAATGATAGTGATCAAACTTACCATGTGGAACAGTGGGATCATATCCCAGTGTGTGTTTTTCTCCTCTGGAAAGGTAGGAGCAGCTGGCAGTCACGTCTCTGGGGATCAAAGCAGGATGCAGATGGGAGGTGTGGTGGCAGCCATTTTTGCAAAGATTGCCTTCACCAAGGTTGGAAGATGAAACAAATGAACAAAGCAATTTCTGCATGAGCACATCTTACTGCCCTACAGTCAAGCTTCCTTTTCTTTTAGCTACTGAAAGATGTGCTTAATAAAATAATCATAGAATCATTCTGGTTGGAAAAGGCCTCTCAGATCATCTAACATTCACTCATTTAGTGTCTGACATACTGAGAACATATGTAACGAAATCGAAATACATTTAAAAAGAAATAGTTTTAAAACTGGACTTCTTACCAAAATGGAAAAATCACAATTTAGCTTTTGACAGCAGAGGCCTGTATAATAAACCCTGCTGTTAAACTTTCCTTTTTGATTACAGTGTATTTGTCAGGGTGGTTTCGTGGATGCTTTGCCAGTTATGTATCACTGAATATCCTGTCTCTGTTTGTATACCGTAGGAGACCCCAAATTCTTAATTTTACCATGTTTAATGATCTCCAGGAGGAAGTGTACTGTCTATCCCATGTCACAATAAGAAAAGTTAATTTTCAGAATCTATTATGGAAAGGAAGGAAAAGACACTGTCACTGAGGAGGAGAGATTCTGTATCTGATAAATCAATGCCTGGCCTTCTGTCTGCTCTATGCCACACAGAGCAGTTGTAAAGCAAATACACAGACCAGCCTGATTTGAGAGGATTCCTCATGAATAGAACCAAGAATATGCAGTTTGCCATCTGCTTCTCCCTTTTCTTCTGGTCCTTTCTCTTACTGATGAGTGACCCCAACTCTGCTCTCTGGAGAAAAAATGAGTGCATTTGTCAACCACTTATCCACACGCTTCCATTAACTAGAGCTGCCATTACCTGAGTGGAGACTGTGAGAAGCAGGCTGTTAGCATCTTCCTTTAATCAGCAAGAGAAGCTGCCCGTCTCTTCCAGTTAAATTAGGATAGGAACTAGGGTTAGAACTTCAGTGTGCGATTTTCCTCCTTTATTGATTGAATATATTTACACTAGAGCTAGAAATGACTTTTTACATACTTAATTTTTAAGACACAAAATTGAAATAATTTGTAAAAAGCTGCTTCTTTTAGTAATGTATCTTAGTGAAGTCACCCTTATCATTGGGCACTTTATTTCTGCAGAGAACTGAAAATCAGAAGTAAATGGTAATGCCTCCTGCTGCCCTGCTGATAAGAAAAGTCATTGTAATTTATCCCGAAGCAAATAGAAGCTCAATAGAGAAGATATATAAGGTACCTTGCAGTGAAGGCTTGCTTTATCAAAACTTGAGAGTCTTGGTGTTTAGGACACCTATCTGTCATCACGCTGCGGAGTAGACAGCTGAGCTGTATGCACATAATCACTTGCACCCACCTAGAGGAATCACTTTAGCAGGGTATATGATGGCATCCAGGAGGCTCAGCCCTTAGAAAAGGTGATTAAAAGGAAAGAGTAAAACATGCTGCATGAAATAAAGATTTAAATACATGCGTACTGACTTACTTTTCCAGCTTATAGCTGCCAGTTCTGGCCTGCTGACAGGAAGATGGTATTTCCTTTTCTTTTATTTTCTTTCTTTTTTTCTTTCTCTCTTTTAGCACTGAAGGTCTTTAATTTTCTATCTCTATTTTAAAAGACATGGCTCTGGCTGATGGAAGATCTGGGAAGAAACCAAATTAATTCACAGGCCACAGAACTTCACAGTGTTGTGTTAATTAACAGTAAAACCACAGGGGGAATAAGCTAAACAAGCAGCTAGCTGAAAGAAGGTGCACAAGCACACATAGTGATAGATATGACTGTAAACTAATGGCTACAATTGGTTTCATCAGGGAATGAAAATATGCTAAATTTCAGTACTTCTGAAGTCCTTTCTAATTCCTTAAGTAATTCCAAACCACAAATCATCTGAAGAACAGTGATAATTCTTCAATGTTGCTGAAGTAAAGGACTATTGCAGGAGGAAAGGACACATCTTTTCAGTTTGACCCCGCTTCTCTTTTATAATCCCTTCAATAGCCATGTGCCAGCTGCAATGTAAAAGAATCCCCTACATTTCACAGCCTTTTGTGGTAATGTGGATGCTCTCACAGTAACATTTGTACTTAATTATTGAGGACCTGATCCTTCAGTTTTTGCAGGAATAAAATATTTTTGGTTTCAGCGGGAATATTGAGACAGGGTATGATCAGCCCTGTCACCAAACAACTGTCTTTGTAGTAGGGAATATCTAATGCTGATTTAAGTTCACCCTGTAGCATTTAGGTTTGGTGGTACACCTAAAACAGCTTTCTTTGAACCAACATATTTCTGAACTTGCCTTGGGACTATTTCTTGCTCTGCCACTTCTTTACCCTCCTGCTCCTGGGCCAAACTGCAAATCCTTAGGTGTGCTCTATGGACAGAATTAGGAATTTTAGGGAGCTACTGAAAGTCCTTGATTTTTGCACTGATATGTACAAGAGTTGTCACTTAGATTTAGGCCCAATGTTAGCCTTTTATCAAAACAGTGTGTAGTGCCTGGTCCTTTGGGGAAAGATGTAAGAGTTAGGCAGACTCTTCCTGTACTGAATCTCCTGATCTTTATTCAGAGATTGACCAAATCTGTGAATGTATGGTATATATTGTTTGGTAGAATGCACTTTCCAAAGGCTTTATCCACCTTAAGCTCCCACTTGATCCTTTCAGTGGAATGTAAACTTTCAGTCTAACTTTTGGACATGACTAAATATCTGGCAGCATCTTGTAATGAGTTCCTTAGTTTTATTTCTGTTTTTGTGAAAACAAACATCAGTTGGGAATTCACCTTCCTTTTGGTTTGATTGTCCATGTCCTTTGGTTGTACTTGATGTCACATAGTACTCCTGTCCCTGATGTAAATTACAAATCCTTACAGCATCTGTTCCTGTGATAACTTTCTCTGGATCGTTCTTTATCCATAAACAAATACTTCTGATTCTGCTACATATTTTTACAGAGTACCGTTGCACAGAGTATACCAGGCAAGACTGTACTGTTGATTCAGATCAAGTTATTCTCTGAAGCATTGGTAGAATTTTAGGATTTTTTTTCCTTTTAACGTGTTTTATTTGGTTTTCTGTAATAACATGCAGATCTCTTTGGATGTACTTAGTCTATACAGATGGTTTGTGTGTTTCTCTTAAGTGTTTATGCTATTCAGTGTGCTTATTAAATACTTAATTACTTTTGTTTTCATAATGGTCTTGTTTAGGTCTGTTTGTATTTTCCTACTGTTTTCTCTAGATATTACAAACTTCAGTAACTTGGTATTATAATCACATTTTGCAACCTTGCATTTTTTTTAATGCAACATTTCATATTCCCTTTAGTAATTCAGTCATTTTTATATTTTTATATATAAACCACATCTGTACTTTCACATACATTATTTAGTCTTGATGACTTACTGTTTTCAAATTACCAATTTGCTTTTTTTTCTATACCCCTTTCTCTCAGTTTCTCTCTCAGTTTAATGCTTTTCTAGTGGCTGGCACCTGGATGTTTTTGGATATATTGGATATAATTTGGATATATTTGAACAATCTGATGAATGCCAGAATCATGCCTGAATGTGACAAGACAAAATCCAAATTGGTAGCTTCTAGCAGGCATTCTAGCAATGACCCAGTCTGTGTTTACAAAGGTGTGTTTCCCTGGTTTTGAATTTATAAAAGGAAGCCTATACAAGGTGTCAGATAGCTTTCTCCCTACAGATTTTAAATGAGAAAGACTCTTAAAACTTGACTTAGCTGAACTGGATAGAGACTAATCCTGTAAAAAATATAATGAGCAGGTAATATCATTTTAAAATGGCAATGAATACTCAGGGAGGAGAGAGAAGTACAGTAACCAAAGTACAATAAGAAGCAGTTACAGAAACACGATTAAAAGTTTTCAGACAGTGTTACATCTATTTAACAGGAAGGAAAAAAGCACGTTTAACTAGGGAGGCTACTTGAAGCTGCGAAATTGTACTGTTGACTTAGCTGATTATAAAAATGCAGGGAAGATGGATAGAATATGAAAGGGGAGAAAATCATAGTCATTTAGGTTGGAAAAGAGCTTTACGATCATCAAGTCCAAACGTTCCAGCTAACACTACAAGTCCACTGCTATCATCCAAGTTGCCTGGACATTTCAAATTGCAAATTGGTTTAGAGGAAAACAAGGGAGAATGGGGACATGGGGGAAATTATAGGCGAAATTGTGAAATTATGCAAAAACTTTCATAGGTCATAAGCAGACCAAGTAACAGGGAAAAAGAAAGAGGATTCGAATAAGGTTATTTTGCTTGTGCAGATGGCGTTTTATTTCTCCCTGTGGTTTGCTGAGTTGTAAAATAGAAAGAAAGATGTGAATAATTCACTACAGTCCCAGCTAACTGAAGTTTCTCTGTGAGAGGATAATGCTCGGAGCCTGTGGCTGTACGCAGTAATATCTGCACTCCTCATCAGCTGTTCTCTGATGGACTTTAGAGCCATTTGGGACTTCTCTCCAGAGCAAACAAAAATAATGCATTTTGTATTATTGGATTCAGAAATAGAATAACCTGGGGAAAAAAATAAGGAACTAGACTAAAAAAAATAATACTGATAATCCCAGAAATATTTTACATCCAGAAAATAGATTAAGTGATGAATATACTAGCAATTTTTGGACCAAAGTTATAAGGCAACCTGTTTGGGTTATGTCCAGCAATGGGCAGTAGTACAGCCACACATTAGTCACATCCTCCCAGTGGGTCCATAAGCTGTTTGTACTATCTGCTTTCAGTCACACATTTTATTGGGAAGAGCCAGGGTTCTCGATTCACTCTATAAATTGTTTAGATTGTGCTAGTGCTGCAATTCTAATAGCAGAGTAAAAGAGGATGGTAAATAAATAGTGCTGCTGCCATGCTTGTGAATTCAGCCTTCAGGCAGATTTTCAATAAATGATGAGAGTATGAGAGGTAACAGCATGGAGTCCTGAAGAACTGCCGGTTTTGCAGAAAAGAAAAGTAAAAGATAAAAAAGCAGAAAGAATGACCTGCTTAGAATAAATTTTGTTTTGGCCACCAAAGCATTTTTATAGAAGTATTGTGCTGAGATAAAGATGTTTAAGCATGTATCTACATCTCAGTTCCACCTACCGTGGTAGTTGACAAAATATGATGAAAGCAATCTCAGCTATTTGATGTACGTGGATAGAGTTTAATGCTGTGGGAACTGATTTTGTACAGGATTTTTCATTTTCTTATAGAGTTTTATTTTTGTTCAGTGAGAATCGAAGTCAGAAAGAGGGCTGTGCCTTGTAAGTGATTTACGATGGTTGTGCCCTGCTTCAGGGTTTCATAACATTGAGTTATGAGAATTTTCCTGTTGACTTCAGAGAGAGTTGGGCTGGGCTCTTGATGCTTGGTACATGGAACATTTTATTCACGTTGTTGTCTTCTAAATATCAGGGCTTTTTATTTCTTTTTTTGTGCGAACTTGCTCATATTCAGGTTTTGTAGAATTTGTTCCACAGCACAGCTGATGTATTATTACTGGCACACCCCCACAAAAGTGAAGCATATTGTTCCTACTTCATTATGCATCTGTTGCTGTTTTATTGGCAGGAGGGTTAAAATACTATTCCTTTTAAGTGTCGTTTTGCCTTTGGAGGGATGGAGAAAAGATTAATTACATCTGAACAACTGTAATAAATAGAGGTACTGTGATATATAACACAGCACTGTATACAAATGCATGTTCACCTCTGTTTGCATCTAAGGTGGAACTTTATTCTGATCTCATTTGCACTAATGGAAGTTTTATTATTTTAAGTAAGTGGATTTACATAAATCCAGGACTAGCAATAGAGACAGCAGTGTTAAACTAACAAATGCATACAGTCTAGAATACTCCGTGAAGGAAGATAATTGGATTATGTTTCTTGTAGAACAAATTTTTGTGTTCCTTCAAAAAACTAGGAGTTTGTCCCCATCTGTGAGTGAGCGTTATCAGTGGGTAGTTAAAAGGCTTTATTTTAATCTGGCATCAATTATTCATACCGTTATTATTTGTCAGTTGTGTTACAACAGAGCTGTCTATCTGGAGATGAAGTTTGCCATTCTTAGGCTCCATCCACTACAAAATATTACTGAGAAATGTCTTCTGCCTCGCAGACTGTAAGTGCCACACTCAGCTTTCCCTTCCTCTGCACAAGAATTCCCACTGAATTTTGGATTATCTCGCTGCTTTGGTACTGAAAGTCAACATTTTCTGTGGTATATCTGAACAGCCAACTCTAACTCTCAAACACGAGGCATCACCAGTAACTTTCTTTGCTTGACATGGTGCAGCTCTTGAGGTAAAATCCGTATGTTCAGATGCCAGATGTTTTCCCTGCTAGTCAGACACGGGACCATGTTCCCATAGAAATTAGGCTGACGCAAACCTCCACATCCTGCACTCCAAACATAATAAGCCATTCACATACTTACTTTCTCTAACTTTAATACTTGATGGCATAGTTAAATAGATAGTTAAAAAGATCTGTGTGAAAAACATTCACTCGATACATTTTTTCTCTGTAGGGTAAGATGAGAGCACAGATCAAAGTTCACAGGTAGAGGTAGGTAGTCATGTTGCCTTTAATCAGTATGATAAAAGCAAATACAGTGGCGATGAGTATAACGTAATGTGGTTTGTGGTGCTGATGCTGATCCAAAGTAACAGAGCTGCAGCACATGCTGCAGTGATGGTTTCACATAAAGGAAGTGAAGGAGATCAGCTGCAATTTTAGGAAGAATGCTTATAGCACAGTGAAGTAAAACATTTTTTTCCTTCCTTTAATTTCCTTTTCTTATGTTTCTTTTGTATTTATCTTTCATTTTTATCATTGCGGTTGTGTTGAATCCAGATAAGGATTATTTGATACAGTTCTTTTTGGACATGTGCAAGTCATTCTGATCAGTAAAGGTGAATTGTGGCAACCCTCTGTTAAACTTTTACTAATAGCAGAGAGCTCATTCATACCCTCAGGACAAGAAGCTGGAGTTTTAAAATATCTCAAGAGGAGTAGTAATAAATATGCAATTTCCTTTTTTTCAAAATACTTTCTATATTTTCGTTGGATTTTGATTTATCTTTGAAAGAAAAAAGAAATAACTTATAATATCAGCCTGTATTAGGAGGTGGGATTTTACAGCACTAGTGGTTCAGGAGGCTGGGTTGTATTTGCAAATATAGTTGTCAAGTCTGTTTCACAGAAGAAGTGAGCATAGCCTCTAACATTTTAACTGGCCGTTTTACTGAGGTGTTGCAGAATCTGGACACATACAAGCAATGCTTCAGTTATCACTAGCTGGGATTTTGGTAGAGTGAAATTTCCATGTCTTTCAAATAACTCTATTTCTCTAACAAAATAGCAAGCTGTATGATACCATTTCCATAAACAGTGTGCTTAGTGATGCACCAAACTTATCAGCAACAGATATGGGATACCAGATGAATAACAAAAGCCATAAAACTGCACCGTAAGGAAAAAGATTGAGAGGTTTTTGTTTGTTTTATTTTCAGTTTCTTTTTCATTGGAATACTACAATAACTGAAAGATAGTAAAGTTTTGCTATAGAACTCTTAAGTTCTTCAGAAGGTTTCAGTGTATTTCATAGCATCTTGTGTTCACCACTGGAGTGATGGCTGGAGTTTTGCTTCAGTATAGAACAGAATATGGGCCTTGAATTGATACAACCTGAGGATATATTAATTCCGTTTTGCTCACTGCGTTTCAGTTTTTGTTCACTGTTTTTCCGTTTTCTTGGTGGTGTTGAGTTGTCTGGACAAATTCCATTGTTTGTAATAGGTGGTCGATGTGGAATTACTTGCCCAAATTTAGTGGAAGGCTCTAACTTTCCCACACAGTGGCTGCACACTGCAGACACGCAGCACAGCAAATACTTTGTGAGTGTTGTGTACAAAGGTCATACTTCGGGCTCTTGCCAGTTCATATCTTAACTCCGTCTTACCTCATTTGATGCGTTACCCTTAAAGTATCAGCAGTTTTGAGATTGAAATTAGAATAGGTTTGTTATCAGAAGCACTAGTCTTATTAAGAACTTTTGAGAAGAGCACTTCTGGTTCCATGGCCTGTACAGGAACTCTGTGCCTGCCTGAGCTCCATGCTGGGGTGAGACCTCCCTGTGCGCTGGTTCTCCCTGCTTCAGTTTTCAGTGGAAGTGAACTCAGCTGCATAGACTGGCAGGTATCCCTGGGTCACTGCTATACCTATGGTTCCAGACTATAAAATCTGCTAAGTTTAAATGTAGCCTGGCAATGTTAGTCTTTGATTAAAGAAAGCTCCTAGTCATAACAACTGCAAAAAATAAAAAATAAAAAAAATTGAAAAAGTGAACATAAAAGCCATGACGTCAGAAGGCAACTAAAAATATACAAAGTGTGCAAGATTTGAGATTTCGTGATCTTTTTTTTGAGAGACTAGGAATATTTTCCTTACTACAGTTCTGTTTGGAAGCAGATTTTTGCTTTTGTTGAGGGTGCCTTTGTGTTTGCCATGTTAAACCTTGAAGAGATGGTGCCTGTCAGACAAATAAATCCCTTGTGTAATTTCATGGACTTCCCTGGAGCTTTTCCCAGTGCTATTTCAAGAGAATCTCAAATGGCACATAAATGCTTTCTCTGGTTGGAGCTCTCCCTTGCTCTGCATACAAGGAAAAGATGACTGTAGCTTGGCCTTTAATCCTTTGGCTGTTCTACAAGCTGTGTTCTCCATCAAGCTTCACGGTGTGCATTACTGGCTTAAGTGTAACAGTGATTAAGGCTGGTGACACATTTTATGTCTCACAGCGTTCAGCTTGAAACAACAGGTCTCGGATCCACCCATAGTCCTCCTTCAAGGCTAGTTACGATGCTTAGCTCACAACTAAAACCACCTACTTTCTCTAAAGCAGGATGCCATCAAATGCTAAAAAATACTTGACTGATATGCATACAATAATTTTATGATTACAAGGGTTAAGTTTATTTTATGCATCTCTTCATGAAGGGAATTAAGCAGTTTTCCCTTTCCTCCTTCCCTTGATGGGCATCTTTTACACATGTTCTTTTAGAACAAATCCCAACTTCAAACTTCAAAAAAAACTTCAAATCCCAACTGTGCTCTGTAGGGCTCCTCAACTCCGCTCCTTGGCCCTGAACAGGTATATCCAGCAGAGGTAAACCATTTTCCCTTCCATTTTTTCACCATTTTAAAAACACATTGACCAGCAGCTCAACTACTCAGACATGAGAGGGCATTAACTTCCAGTGGATATGTATGACACGTGAGTGTGCCACCTCTGGACAGGGTGTGGACAGCTTGATTCTTGTCTGCCAGCAAAGGAAGAGTGAGCATGAGAGGCAGGAAAGGAGACAGATCAACCAAATCTACACAAGAAGAAGAAATGTGGGGACCCCCTCCTTTCTGCTCCCTAGTCATCTTCTGGGTGGGACTCATCATCAAGTACAAGAGAGCTTGTTCCAGGGGAAAGAATGAGGGTGTGTAAACAGGGAGCTGTTGTTGGGGCAAACAGCATGTTTTCTGAAGGAAATGTGATGGACCAGCTGGCTTTTAGTGTGTTCAGCTTAAATTGTTGGCTGATGGTGAAATATGTTGGTGGAAAATTTTATTCATTGGAAGATAATGCCAATTTAGATTAAGAAAAACTACTTAAGAATTCAACAATTTGGTCAAGAAACCCTATCATAAATTCAAATGTTTTCACCAGAAGCCAAAGTATTTTAAGTTGATATTTCTTTCATTAGATGCTTTGGATTTCCAGTTTAGAACATTTTATATCTAAGCATATTTACAGGTACCAGTAAGGAAGGCAAGCCTTTCCAAGGTGGCAGCACTCTTTATAGGCTTCCTCACTTCTCTAGAGAAAAACTGAATAAACACTGCAGGCTGAGGTATTTATTTTTCTGCTCAGCTTCCAACTCAGTAGCTGATTTGGTACAGTTAGTTTCACAGATTTAGCTAAAAAAGCTTTTAGCTTTTAGCCTCTTTGTCCGTTACTTAGGATGTAGAGAGATGGGGACAAAGCAGATCAAGAATCTCCCTGATTTTGAGAGGCATAATAATATTCATATACTTCATCAAAGCAGAGGTTCTGGCTTTTTTATCATTCATTTGCATGGGATCATCTCAAAAAATTGTTTTGTTTGCTTATCCCCAGTTCAGTTAAGTATTATTTGAATGCAGATCTACTTCAAACTGATACTCAGATTCCTGGAAGTATGTCCTTTACCTGAGTTTGTGTTCGTACTTTGGTTTTAGTATCACATTTTGAATGTATCTCATTTTAAATGAAGTTAAAATTTGGCCTTGGAAAGTGTTCGGAAAGATTTTGTGGTTCGATACAAATTTCATCCTCCCATGACAGGTTCCAGCTTCTGGCTGTTCAAACAAATGCAGGGCTTCTGAAAGACCAGAACTGGAAGCTAAGAGCTAATGTTCTGCCATTCTGCTAGTACAGCAGAGAAGATTGGCTTTAGAAAACAGTGTTCTTCTGTAGCAGTGAGGAGGAAAAAAGGCTGATAAAGAGCATGCAGGTACTTTGCAGGGCTTCTAATACTAGTTGCAAATGATTACTGGCAGTGGCTTTATCTCTAATTCACATCTTCCACTGTTTAAAGAAAAATGCTGCTATCAAAATGAAATCCATCGATGTAGGTATGTGGGTATCCTACAACAAGTTTAAAAACTGTCAGTAATTTTTCAGTTACCATTTTGCTTTGCAATAATCTCATTGATAAAGTTTGTTGATAGCAATCAGTCAAAAAACCTCAGTGTCTCAGCAAATCAAATCAAATAACTTCTACTAAGGGAAGAACGAATTCTTTTGTCTCTTACACTGGTGTAAAATGCAAGTAGTTGCATTGCTGTAAATAGAGCAAATCAGTGCAAATGAGAACGTAGTCAGTCTTGAAACATTTGGTTTGTACAGCTGCCAAATAAAATCAAGACAATTTATGTGTTGCATAATAGCTTAGCAAAAAATTATTATGCTGAAATGATCTTTGTCCGATGCTTCTAAATTCATTCTTTTCATTGTAATAATGACATCATTTTGTTATAAAGCTAATACAATAAGTTTTTTCTACAGTAATAGAGTTGAAACATAGTCTGTAACCGTTATCACTACACTCATATTCCTCATTCATTTTTATCTCCTGTGATGTAAAATAAAAAAGTTGTACATAATAAAATATTTAATAACCAACCACCTATAAAAACAAAGGAGTAATATGGATTCATAGACTTTAAAATGAATGGCCTTCATAATTCTTTTTAATATTAGCAAGGGGAAAAGTTCACCAGTGATGTGCAAGAAGTTAAACATGAGATATAAGTTATTTGGGAAACACATGAGAGAGCAATAAAAGCATGATTTCTTGTATGGCAGCAGTGCAAAATCAGTGTGATTTACCCATTAGTTTCAGAAGACTGCGAAAATAAGAAAACGATTAAGCAAATACCAGCCCAAAGAGAGGTCCTTCTCTGGGTGCCTGCTCGATACCAAATCAGTTCAAATTGCACTACTTTTCCAAATGAGTCTGGTTTTCTGACAGCTGTATTTCTTATGGTTAATGTATTCTGCCAGCTGTCACGTGAATTTGTTTATCCACCAGGTCTGATTTTGGCTCAAGTTATGGCTTATTAATTGGTTTGGTTGTTGACTCTTTGAGCACTTCTTATGCAATGTTTGAACAGTTCTTTGTATAGCAGAGAGCTGATCCTTTTTTAGGGTTGCTAGTTATTGCAGTGATACAAATAAGAAATAACTATCAATGACACCAGTCCACTGGAAATTTCTGTCTGGTTGTTGAAAACTTACTAGACATAATAACACCAAAGCCATAACATTTCAAACCATCTCCTGGAAAATGCTGCTTTCTGCCAAACCGTCTTTCAGGTTGTTATATATTTACTGCTGTTCAGAACTTGCACTGGGAGGGAATGAATTAATATAAAACGTATCTCAATCCAAGTGTCATCTTTGCAGTCTTTGATATATTTATCTGCATTTTAATGGGGACACACACACTTGGATTGTAAAGCCATATATATTTCCGGATAATAAATTTATGGGGGGGGGGGGGGAGGGGAGATTTGTAGTTTTGCAGTTGGGTCACAGTTTCAACTCAAATATTAGCTGAGACATTATAACCATTTTTAGTTGTGATTTTAAAAAGCATTGTAAGTGATCTCTGAACAAAGTGATTTCTGAACAAGGGGAGAAATGCTGGATGAACTAGCTTAAACAGTGAGAACCATTTCCATTTCAGACCTCTGCTCTCCTCAGGTACGGTCTATGTGAACGCCTTTAGAGCAGTCCGGAGATTGAACAGGTCTCTGCCTACAGTTTCAGTGGGGGAAGGCAGTCTTCTGCAGAGGCACTTGGTGTGCTCTTTTCCCTTTTTTAAATCAGCTAGGATGCTGTTAAACAACAGGAAATTCAAGTAGAATGGTTAATGCTGATAATGTAGTAAAGTGCCTATCAACCCTGCAAGCAATGTATAAATAATTTTGGACTGCTTCAGAGAAACAAACAAGCAAACAAAAACCAACCAATCATACAAAATAAATATATTTAGTATATCTATTAAAAACAAGTGTGTTTCAAGGTCGATGCTGGGTGTAGCTAGAGGTGAGTGGCAGCTTGAAATGTGCAGTTTTTCTCAGAAGGGCAGGGATCATTGCAGAAAACGATTTCATGGGCCTGTGGAGGCCCCTCACTAATATTCTGCTGCTAAGCTGATTGACAGAGTTGCTTTGATTCCCTTTTCTATCAGGGAAGAATTTCCTCTTCTAGTTACTGTCAGAGCATTCCCATCAAGAAGTAAGAGAAGGACTCGTAAAGTCCCTGGAAAGAAATATCATTGGGGATACAAGAGAAGTGAGATGGCATCAAGATGAGGGTATTAAAAAAAAAAAAAGATTATGAGGAAAGCTCCACATCCCATTGCGAGATACTCATTTGCCCTGTGCTATTTTAAATTAAATTAAATATAACTCCCACCTCTTTATGCGCCTAGAATAGGATGGAAACCTTATAAAAATGTGAAAAACAGTTCTTGCATAAGTAGTGAGAAGTACGCACTTCGTGTTCCCGGTGACTGGTTAAATCCCCAGGGATTACTAGGTTTGTGCCAGGAGTTTATCCTGTGAAGGAGCGAACCTTTTGTTTCTGCTGCTGGGGGCGGCCCGGTGCTGACTCACCGTGGCAGCTGTCGGAGCCAGCTTGGCTCTGTGCAGGGCAGCCCTTAGCCGAAGGCCCACCTGGGCACAAGTCCCTCCAGGAGGCTCCCATCCCAGCAGCGGCAGAGCAAAAAGGAGCCCGTGTGTTTGGGTATTCCTTCTACAGAAGCTGGTCCACGTTATTCCGGAGCGTAGGGTATGATGATGTCCTCTGCTTCTTAGTCCATCGTCAGTCCTGCTCTGTGGTCCTGCTAAGGCCGCCCTAAGGACTCCTTCCTTAGGTTTGGGTGCTTTGATAGCCACTTTGAAGGGCTCTTGTCCTTGAGGGCATTTCTGGAAAGACACTTCGTACTTCCAAGCTGAATTAGCTTTTTCATGTTATCTCCGTTGAGCTGGGGACAGAAACGTAGGGCCAGCCTTGAGCACCTGTGACTGCAGCACAGTGAGGGGAGTTCTGGCTTTGAGTTGAGAGGGTCACATACAGAATAAAACAGTGCTAATTACAAATAGTGGCCACATATGATACTCTTCTCTCTAAGTCAGGCCTTCACTAAGGCCACTAAGTAATTGCTAATTTTGTTGGTGAGCTTTGCCCTTCATTTTATCTGTATTTTCTTCCCTTGCATTTTAATCATTGCTGTCCTCCCCTGTAAGCACCTGCTCTTTCAGTGAGGTCAGAAAGCCTCATCTTGCAATTCCACGTGCAGAGAAGAAGTTATCAACTAAGGCAGATGATAAAGGACTAGGAAAAAGTCTCCACACTGGGGCAAATGTTTCTTCATCAGATCAGCCCCATATCTCCCTTGCTGTTGTTTCTTGTTAGGACTAGGGAGCTCAGTCTAAACAGACTATGGTGAGTCATTTTTCACTCTGTGGAGTCCGCCTTGCCCAGTTCTCAGATCTGACTCACTGCAGCTGGAAATGGTGGGGTGTATAATTTTCATAGGGCACATACCAAAACCCTCTTCAGAACAAGTCCATCTGCTTTTACCACTGATTTCTTTATAAAGGATATTTTGTTCCCTTCTAAATCCCAATTCCTGGGATTGGCAATTTCTACAGTTCTTGACTGCAGTCACAGGAATGTTAAAAGTGTAGGAGCAGTCCTTAAATAACACTTATTTGTTTATGTAATTCTTTTATGCATATAAAAATAGATTTTACTGGCTTGGTTAAAACTATAAAACTTGGATGTAGAAGAAAATTACATTTTTTCTGTGGTTAAAATAGAAGTGCCTTCTGTTGATGGTATTGTACTGTCTGAATTACATAAAAACTCTTGTATTTAATGGATTGATCTTTTTTCAATCTTTGCCCATTCCATTACTAATTATATATTTATATGAGCATGTGAAATTGGAATAAACTTTTGCTGTCTTAATGCAGGCAGAATCTAAGTTAGTATCTGAGGTGCTTTCTCTGTGACACGATGACACCTGTTTGTCCCTTGGTATTCCATGCCTCAGTTCCAGGAGGAAATCTAGTACATAAAGACACTGAATTATGTATATAATCTCCAGCCACAGTGTGATGTCCCTCTTGTGTTTTCATATGGCTATTTGATGAGCAAAGGAAAAAAAAAAAGTGTTGTCTTCCTGTGCCTCTGTTTTAGGAACTTTTTCAGAAAAAAGAAGCTTTGTAGTTTGGACCTAAATCCTCTTAGCAAACAAACTTCAAAACCATGTCAGTACTATCTATGGTAACAATACCGTATCTACTTTTCCATGACACGTTTCATTGATAGATCATCTTTTTATGTTTCATGGATGGTGGCTCCAAGATGGAGAGAAGTTCGGTCCATTTGCTGGAAAAGTTACAGAGCTCAGGTTTTCTGAATTCCAATTCAGTGCGCTGTACTTCACTTGGATAGAGCGGTGACGCACAAGTTGTGTGCTTGTGCATTCAAATAGCCTTGGAAATGTCTGAATTGGTCGTTAAGATGTATACATTTATACTATATCAGCAGGTATTCTATAGCCTTTCTTCCTGAGCAAGGTTAGCCTTTATCTGTAGTTGCAGCTGCTGCTGAAGACTGTGAAGCATGAAACCCTATATGCTAACATAGAGCATAAACACACAGACAAATCGGGCAAAGCCATTTTCTGCAGGACATAAGAATAAGAATAAGCGTTCTTTCTTAAATGTTGCATTGCCAGCAGCTTTAATCCATAGAGAGAAGCTGCCAAAGCTAGTTGATAAAGCTTGCAGGAAAGAATTGCTAAGTGGTATAGTTTGTTTGTCCTCAGTGGAGTTATGCATGCTCCAGCAATGCTGAATTCAAGCTGTACCTAATACTGCCAAGTCTGCAATAAGGGAGCAGCTCTTTTCATTTTAAGCACTGTTTCCATCAAGATAGGTGAGTAAAAGAGGGAGTATTAATGAAGAAAACAGTATGACTAACAAGACTGAGTTTCTGCTGCAGCCTAAGATCCTCTAAATAATTTCTGCACTGACTACCCCATTTCCTTTTGAGACTTCATATATCTTTTTAGAAATGTATCTAGCACTGTAAGCCTAGATAAGTAATTCCAAAATACTATCTGAATCTTCAGTATATCCCTTGAAATTATTGGTGCTGTTTATACATTGATGCAAACAACAAATTAATATTTTCCACAGAAAAAGCTCAGTAGGAAGGACAGATAAAAGTAAGGACAAAATGTCCTGAAAGGTCTTGATTCAGACTGGCAGAAGTTAATGTAGTGTTTATTGTAACCAGCTCAGTTTGGCAATCACCTCACACAAGAAAAGTCAGCCTAGCTTTTCTGGCATTCTCCTTTTATAGCTATGAATATAGCTTTGCTCAAAAAAGTATAAAACCTGTTAGCTACAGTAGTAATTACTCTTATTCACTACTTGTATATATCAGCTCTTTCTTGCAGATCTCAAAGAATTACACAAAAGTAGGCATTTTATTATGCTAGTTGGGAAGACATTGGAGTGATACTGACTTTGAAGGACTTTGAAAGATTAGTTTTGCCCATGTTCATTTTGAAAACAAGCAAGCCGATGAAAAAGCATTTGACTTAAGTTTCAGCACATTTAGAATAATGTTTTGTTTTGTTTTGTTTTGATTGTTTGAAATGATACCATTTCAATTGCTTTCTTGCTATTTACTGTATAATAACAAGACCTAAAATTGAATCAAAATATTTTGATGGAGCAGAAATGCATTTTGTTTGGGTTTTATTCCCTTTTAAATAATGTGTGTAGATTTTTCAAAAAATTGAATGGCTTCTTCCCAATTTGAAATACCACAGTCTTTGGTTAGGCAAACTTATGTTTTCCAGCCAGGCCTAGTCTTTATCATATCCTTGCAATAACTGTCTTTCTTTAATAACTGCTGATGGAGAAACTTGAGGAAAGGTTTGCCCAACTGCTGGCAAAGTAGGCCACCTCTTGACTCTAAAGTCACTTCTCTAAGTACCAGACTGGAGGATGGAGGTCAGATTGTTTGAGCCCATATTCGCTTTTACTGTGCACAGTTCCTGTTTCTCAAAAGGTGAAATCACAGATCTGAAGGGGTGGCTGCCCAGGCATCAACCTACCAGAGTCTGTTACAGTTCAGCAACAGCAAATTGTCTTTCTTAAAAATGATCCAGCAGATACTGAGACTTCCAAGTTACTAGGTATACTGAAAAGAAAACATACTGTTTTTTCTAATAAATACCAAACAGCCATTAAAAACACTGGCTTTGAGGTTGCTTTTTATTGATGTCAGTGTAATACATATTGTACATTAGAGACTGTGTAAATACTGTATTATAAATCCTACATTACATTACGTACTCTAATGTAGTGTATGTGTAATGTGTAGGAAGTATTTTGTGCTGGTCAACAGTTAAAGAAAGAGTGGCAGCATCTCTGAATGGTGTGCAGCAGATTGGGGTTCAGGCCTCCCCTCTGACATGGATGTTCCATATCCCTTTGGGTATGCTGTGTAAAATGCCACCCTGTCCCTGTGTGTATCAGTGACAAATCATCCCTGTCATTTACCAATGGAAGATCATAGCCTTGTGCCTCCGTTCCCCGCATGTGAAATGGTGTTCCGAGTCTTCTTCCAATTTTATTGCCTTGCCCTTTTAGCCCTCAAGTTCTTTGTTTTCTGGAACAGTGTTGATGTTTTATTATGTACATGTTTGTACTGCACAGCAGGGACATGGATCTGAGCTGGGCTGCATAAATAAATGGAGTAATATAAATAAAAATCATCATCAGCTGATGCATCAAAGGCAGATAAATAAAATGAGCAGAAGACAAATATACGTGCTTGGAAGTAGTGCCTTAGAACAACCCTTTTGCTTTAGAATTAGATTTTTTTATGAAACAGCCGCATGTTCTTTATTACCTCTCAGAGTCAGTAATCAGCTTTTGCCTTTGTTTTTGTTCTGCTCAGAGATTAATGTGGGATTTCACCCTTGTTTGAATATTTTTACTTTGCTGGGTTAAGTCTCTGTTTGCCTGATCAGTTCAACTGACCAAACGAAAGGAGCTGCTTTTAGAATGCCCTGAAAGCAAAGCATTTTTGTATAGTTTCTCTCATAAAAGTTTAATGCAGTTTATAATTAGAAGAGGTTGAGTGCTTCCATTAATTCTGCAAAGTTTTCTCACCCATTTAGTCTGATAAGCCTAATATTTTGCTGACAGAACGAATCTAAGCGCAATTAGAGGTGTATGCAAAGACATGTATCATTGTACCCCTGAAACCACATCCCACAGGAAGGGAAGCAAAGCTGGAGGTTTCAGGAGGCTCAGCTGACATTTGCTGTCCTCTCCAAGCTTTAGGGAAGATGGAGCACTGCGTGGGAATGTTAAAGGCTGGGAATCCCAGATATGTGGTTAATGGAGTCAAGCAATGTGCAGATCAGTAAGATGTCCCCATGGAATTGGTGCTTTTCGGCTTCTGTTGCAGATCCCTTCCCCTAATAGCATGGGCTGGGCAGAGCCGTGATGTTGCTGTAGTTGTGAAGAAGCAGTGGCAGAAAGAAATTTGCAGGAGATAATGCTGCCTGAGGCGTCATTAACTCCTAATGGAGCTCGGAGAGGACAATATTGTGAAGATCCTGTCCTGCTTGAAATCCCATGCAGTCTAATCCCTCTGTGTACTTGTAATAGTAGTGATGTAAAAATATACATGGTTCTGTTACTACTTCCATTCTTTGCTTTCTATTTTACCTCTTTTTGCTGGAAAAATGACTAAAACTAGGCTTTCTCAGGAGTTTTCAGAAAACTTTATCCGTAGGATTATGACTTAAGGATCCCAAATAATACATGTATCTGTTACACTTTGTGCTTATAGCAGCCTCCAATAAATTTGGGGAAACACTATGTCATTACCTACACTTCTCACAAACTTGAATACTGTTTCCAAACAGTGTTGCTAACTTCAGAACAAAAGTAACATAAAGGAAATCGGTCTATAAATGTGTCTTTTAAGACACTCTCCCCTCTTTTTTACTGTCAAGTTTCAGTGCAAGACCTCATTAGAATGCAAAATTTCCGTATTTCCATGCAGTGAGGTACAACGTAGCTTTACTGTAGGCACTTCTGATCATCTCAGGGAGGTGATTTTGTAGTCTCTGGTGGGTGGCCTCGTAACATATGTGTGTGGATTCTTGACTCCTTAGAACCTGAGAGAGTGGCAGCATCTTACCTCCCCTCAAAGTGGTTCAGACTTCTGGACAAAATATAACGTCAGTGATTTCTGAGCTTGGTGGCTGCTGCTTTGGTGTCTAGCCAAGTCAGCACTGCAGAGTGCTGAAGGTAATGGATGGCAGCTCTTACGGAAGAACTATTGCTTTCTTCTGTGTTTGTATGTAGGTACCATGTGCGTATGGAGCTTTTCCTCATTAAATGTGGTTAGTTTGTCACCGGAGTATGACTGTGTGGAGGTTAAAACTTTCTTCCTTTAATAAAAGTATCTGACAAGCAGGCCCTAAACTTACATTGGAAATGTTTCAGTGCTCCTTACTGCTTTCTAAGATGCCTGCCCCGCTCTCTACCCTGTCCTACTCTCCACACACGTGCCGTGGTATGGAGAGTACAGGCTGTGAGTTATCTGTCAGAACATCTTTCCTGTTTTTCCACTGCATCAATATAATTCTGTAAGTTACTTGCACAAACAGATTTTGTGAAGTGCCAGGGAAAGAGAAGGAAGGTTAAAGAACCAAATGTCTTCCTAAGAAAAACATTAACAACATTTTTCTGTAAGAAGTGGAACATTAACCTGTAGGCAGATGTCTTAACTGCTAGCTGCTTCTGTGAAACAGGCTGGTGAAATTAGCTTGTAGCAGGTTGTAGCAGAGCATCTAACGCAGAGGCTATAATAATTTCTGCCACAGTGCCACTGAAGTTAGTTAGGGATGTCAGGAATGGATTTGGCTCTGCTGCTTGTTGGCCTTTTGTACTTTGTCAAAAAGATTTTCCATTGTCTGTTTCCCAAAACAGTCGTGTCTTTCCATAGAGGGCTGTGTTGAGTCCAAATGCGAGGGAACAGATGCCTCATCATCCATTCCAATTAAAGAATTTTCAGACGGAAGGAAATCCTGCCATGGTGCCTGAGTCACCGAGCTAACATCAGCAACCAGCATCTTGTTCCCATTGTGTGCTGACTCAGTCCTTCCTCTGCTGCCATTTAAGTTGTATCGCTTTCTCTGCTCTTAGGAATGTGAAAAACTACTCTGGGCTTCTAGTTGCATTGTAACGGGTATCTTTTGCTAGAAATTTGGGATAGAACTCTGAGATATAAATACTAATGAACTTTCTGAACAATTACTCTGAATTAAGTTTTGTGCCACAGAATTTTTGTTTAAATTTAAAAAAAAAAAAAAAAAGCGGAGGAAAAAAAAGTTGCAAGACCCTATTTGTCATAATTGTAAAAAAAAACCTTCAAAATATGTCCTAGGCTTGTTTACGTGACATTATTCAAGAACCGCTATTCCTGAGTAACTCAATATGTGGATATTTTTATTCCATAATTAGCATGACTTTCTCATTTTTAGCTTAACTCATTTTCAACATGCATTAAGTTGAGCAAGAGCGAAGCAGTTTGAGAAGTGAAATTTAAATCCAGCCTCCTGAAAAATGCCTTCCTGTATCCCAAGACGGTATGCCTATTAGTAGTGCAGGCAGTTTACAAGATGGTTTGAGGACGGATGATGGGGATCGATCATCCCAAACCAGCTGCCAGCCCAAAGTGGTGACGTTATCATCATGGATGCAGTACAGAGCTAGTAATTAGCCACATAAAACTTTTTAAAAACAAATTTAGAAACGTATTATGGCCTATAATGTTCAGGAGGGAAATGCTTTGAACTGAAACATGCACTGATTCGTCAGTAGGGACACGGGAAGAGTTTTACCCCTTGTTGATAGCAGTTGTTGTTAATTAGCCAGTCAAGCACAGAACCCAGTACCTCATCTAGCAAAGTGATGTTTTTCAACTCCAGGGGAGTGAAACGGTTTAACAAAGTGGAAATGGTCACCGGACATACTGGATAAGGAGGAAACAAAATAAGTTTTATGGAGCCCCAGAAGAATTTTAAATAGGAGCTGGCTTGCAGAGGTTATCAGTCCCCAGCAGGGTATTTATTCTGTGGTGACCATCGGCTGCGTGTGGGAGTCACCCAAAGGGGCAACCTTTTGTCAGGCATCTGCAACTCTTCAACTGCACCAGGAAGGAGAGAGAAAGAAACCTTTGTGATTTAAACTTAGTGTAGATAGAAAGAGGCTTTTATTTCCATCTTTCTTTACCTTGTTCTGTAGCAAGAGTGCTCTCTGAGTAGCTGGGTGATAAGGCATTCCACACCCAGCAGGGCGGTGTTTCTAGAGCCATCAGAGCCATAACTGGGGGACATCTGCAGCACTGGAGCAAGTGTTCTGCAGTGTATCCGAAGGGGAACAGCTGCATGATTCTGGTGGAAAGAGTGTAATTACTGGGGCCTAGAGGGGAAGGAGGGTTTTCTGGTGACAGGTTAGAGCTGATGGTAGAGCTCACTGACAACCAGAAAAAAATGGACAGCGTTCTTGGACTCTGGGTGGCCAGGAGGAGTTTGCTACAGTCAGCAACTACTCCTGCCTGGCATGAACTGCAATTTCAGCACCTCTAGTTTGCCACAGCCGTAAAAAAATACACGTGTCAGACACAAAAACCCGACTCCATGCTTCCCAGTATGGAGACCACACAGGAGCGGTAATAGGGAAATACCTAACCCCCAGCCATAGGTGGCAGAGGTATGTGTAATGGAGGGAGGCCTTCAGAGCCAGCCTCAGTGACTTTACAAAGTCTCTGGAGACTCTGTGGTGGTCACCACAGGTTGACTGACGTTGGAAGCAATTATCTGCTGAAGGGTTGAGAAGAAACAGGAGGATCCTTTGTGAAAATAACACCACCAAGAAACTCTCGGACAAGCACTGCCCCTTGTTTTGTGAGACGCTGTACTTCCCCCTGGTTATGCATGAAACAAAAGGAGTTGCTTGAAAGTGAGAAGTGCCTACTAAAATAGGTTTTATTTTTGTGTCTGTATCGGTTTGTTCTTTATTAGCATATCTGAATTGTTTACTTTCTGCTATTTTCTTTCTGTTGCCTAGAGATGTTTGGTAAGTTGTCAGCACTATAACAGAGGCAGATTTAAGATTCAACTAGAATGAGTTTTAACACAAAAGCATAGTCTTTTTTTTTTTTTTTTTTTTTATTAGGGCTTAAGCAATTAAGACTTCGTTTTAATAGGACAACACTGAATATACCTTCCCAGTAAGATCAGCTTCTTGTCTTTTACCCTGTAAGGTCCTGCTGAGGCAAAAATTCTCTCGAAAACCATTACACCTTTCTCTGCAAACCAGGCTGATGGTGTTGCATGCGTTACAAGTCACTAATTCAATACTGATTTTTTAAATTTGCTCTTTAAACTTTCCTTTCTGATTTTAATCTCAGAAAACTCTCTGCTGTGTTTTATCTTGGATGTGATGGGTTTATCAGAACTTTGACTGCAAGATTTTGAACACCTCCCTGAGGTATGCTGTTATCTCCCATTAGAGTTTATGGAAGTTTATGATGAAGAGTGCTTCCTCAGCATCAGTGTTTCTGATCAGATCATTCACTGTGAAGATGCACTGTGCCAGATACATCTGCAAAGTGTTCATGTCTGGCATTTTAGAGTAAATATCACATCAGTATTTTTAAATGACTGGTACAATATGTGGGTATCTACAACAGAAATTCCTAAGCCTCAAGTAGGATAATTGAGATGATTTGATTATATGAAAATGTTGCCAGAATTTATGTTAATGATAGGTCTCAGTTCATATCTAGCCCTAAATGTTTATTTTGCTTGTGAGACAGTTAGAAACATGTTGATTTTTCCTCCAAGTACGCACCACTGCTCAAAGATGAACGAATATTAAAAGGTTCATCATACCATAGAATCCACACTATTTATATTTAAGTAGTTTAGTTTTAGATTATTTAATACATAAAGTCCCAACTGTATTACAATTCACACATCTTTACTAATTCTGCTGAAACATGCAGTGATATTTCCCTAAGTAACTACCAAGATGATCTTCCTAACACTGCAAGCTGACCAAGGAAGCAGGCTGAGTAGTTGTTCTGACCTGTGCCGATTGCTTGAGATGCAAAGCAGTGCTGAGAATTTTCTGACACCTTATTTCAGACACGGTTGTATGTATGTGCTATGCCCCATATCTTCTGAGAACCTTATCCTCTGAGACCCGAGGGTGATCATATAAATAGCTTGCACCTCATTTTGAATTTACAGACAAGTCTTGGAATCAACAGAGGAAAACATGCAGTAATGGGAAAAAACGTAGCAACAGCAGAGAAAAGACTGATGGCAAATATTGGGAAAGAGCCAACACCTTTCACAATGGTCCTGTTCATATATATAAATCACATGTTTATGTGTTTTTCTGGATCTGGGCCTAACTGCACAACTGGCTTTCTTTTAAGCGTCAAGTAAGTGCAAGAGAAAGCAGAAGATAAACTTGGTCTCGGGTTCCTCTGGTGGACTGAAGATGCCTATCTTTTCCACCTTCTGTTAATCTTTGTTTTTATTTTAAGAAAATGGGGCTGGTTGTGGACTAAAGCCTTTCTGAGATAAAGAACAAGGCTAAATTTTGGTGTCTGAGGAGGCTTACTCCTGTTTCTACACAGAATAAGCTTTTGAAAGCTTTTCTAATAGCGCAAGAACCCTTGATTTGGTAATGGATGGTGAGCATGAACGCTAGTGAGAGGATGGGATGGTTTAACAGATTGGTGAATATACCGAGTGCTATGCAATGGAGAACCAAAGTGCAAGTGGGTTATGGCAGATTCCCTTAGCTGTGGAATCTTAGCTTTGTTAATATGCAGGAGGCAAAATAAATGTTGTTCATCTGCTGGATCAGAGATCCTGCTACCTTGCTTAATCTGTTCATTTGTCAGGTAGCCAGCTGGCAGCCTAAGCTCTGTGCCATACATTTTCTTATTTTTAGTGTTTGGGTGTTGCATAATAAAAATACGGGAAATGCAGAAACAAAATTGTAGTTTGATCTGTTTCATTTTGAAGCAAGTCATTCGAGTAGGAAATTTATGTCTATCCTAAGCCGTGTTTTCCTCTGCACAGATATACATGGAACTAAAAGGAGCATTTATTAGCTGATGGCACATTAATGTCATCTAAGGACTTAGTGAAACAGAAAGATAATTGGATTAATGTGTAAAGTATAATATTTGAGCCCAACAAATCTAACAAATGTGACACTGCTTTATCTGATGAGTGTAAATGAAATCTCGCACAAGATATTAAAGAATGCAGTGCTTTGTACTGCAGAATCCTCCATTCCTTTCCAACCACATAGCCATAATCATAAGTCATTCATGACAAAAATCAATGTCTTACTTTTCTGATGGCTTTTGTTCACTGTTCCTAGGAACTGTTTTCTAGCTTTTCTCAAGAGGGTATTTAGAATTTAAGCTCCCTCTCTCTGCTTGTTTATTATGTACAGTGCCATTCATTTGCTGAGTGACCACGGTGCCAAGTTCCAGCTTGGCATTTGTGGAACATTTTCCTTTCAGTCCCCTGAGAATGCATGCTTTGGCCTCTCCAGTGCCAGCAAATTCTCAGCACTCTAATGAAGTGGTGTGGTCTAGGCTGAAGTGGGCAGAAACGTTACCAGCTTCTGTCTTGGTGTTTGTAGCTGCACTGATGATAGCTTTTGAAAGAAAAAAAAAAAAAAAGACATTTTCTGATTATGTATTTGAATAAAATCTGATTGCATGGAGCATTCTAGTAGATGTTATGGCCTATAGCAAATTCTTAAGAGAAAAGAGAAAACGTGCAGTGGTCGGCCAGTAATCTCCTAAAAGATTATCCAATTCTGCTCCCATAAAAATGACCTTTTACAATCCATTATATAGTAGGTTAATACAAAGGCAACAGACCTCACTTACAAATGGGAATTCCCAGTGTAGCTGCTTTGCAAACAGGTTACCTGATCAAAAGCACTGGCTATCGGTACTGCTAATTGATAGGGCCTTAAAGCCTTTTGTGTTGTTACCTGGAGGCAAGCTGAGGACAACCACCTTCATTGAGAAAATATTGATTTTTCTAGGATATCCTGTGTTTGTTCTGCAAATTGCAAATAGATACAGAATACAATTTAAGTCTTTGTGAGAAGAAAGTGTTGTGATTAAGTCTGGAATCTGTGTTCTCTTAACCCTTCATTGCTCAATTTTCAAAGGTTAAAAAAAATCGTATACAACTCTCATTTACAACATAGCAATAGTTCAAGCTGCATTTTGTTAAATCTGGCCAGGATCGTGCCATTACAGAATAAGAAGCTGAATAAGGATGCAGGGCTGTACGAGGCAGCAATTTAGAATCTATTAATTTATGTTGAGGCGTCTAGCTTCCACACGTCATCCTTTAGAACAGAATAATTCCACTTGAATGCTGGCAGGCCTCTGGGAGAGTCTTTATCTGGTACAGTGCAAAAGCAAGCTCACATGCGCTAGTACAGCATGTGTTTGCATGCTCTTCTTCAGCAGTTGCCTGGCTGAAGAACTCGTGTTTAGTCTCCCATGAAGAACTACGAGGCAGCGCTAGAGCAAATGAAGAGGGGTACTTTGGTCACAGTATCAAGGCAAAAGAAAGAAATGAGTTGTAGCAAAAGGGTCTGACTGCACCAGCACCAGCCTTTGGTTATGCTTGCAGTGCCCTTCTTTATCTGGAAAGAGGCTCAGAGACACTGTGGAGACACTGAACTGTATAGTTTGGGGACTGTATCATGTTAACACTATTCATAATCTCCTGCACATTGCCAATATACAAGATATGGCAGAATTTTTTCATTGTTAAAGTATTGTAGGCTACCCCGAGCAGTGTCTTTAGCTGCTGTCTGAAAACTGACTGGTAATTACCGCCAGAGATGAATTCGCATGCTTCAATGAGCACGTCTTTGGTGATACTTTAGCTCTTGCATCAGTTTTAGAAGGAAGACCCCAATAATTACTGAAGTTTGTTGTTGTTGTTGTTGTTTTCTGAAAAACATGTAAAGCCTGTGGGTACTCCTAAGTGTTTCTGTCCCTGCTGAGAAGAGATGGGTTTTCTCTGGAGCTATTTTTTTCTGAAATTGTATAGTACAGTAGGAACATAGCTCTCAGCGATGCTGTATCATATAACATTGGCTAGTGCTCTGGGGCTATTTCTAATAACTGCAACAGGAGTTACAGCATCACAGTAAGTATATTATATATTCTAATAAAATGACTAGTAGTCTGATGCAGACTACATGAATAACAGTGATTTGGAGCCTTTCACCTCATTTGTGGCATATATATTAAAGAATGAGCTCTATGCTTAGCAGAGATTACACAGAGATTACGAAATGTAGAAACTGTAGTTCCAAAAAGCAGTTTTATTCAGCAGCAGATTACTGTCATTTTACTGCATACTTATGAAGAACTTGAGTTTTTAGTTAAAAGGATACAGAAAAAACAGACTCTCTTAAAATTTAATTATCAGCCTCCAGAGAAATTCAGAATTTCAGTTTAAAAAATGTGAAAAAGCATTTATCAGTGCATTTGAAATGAATATTATTTACATAGTATCAGCAAGCCGTCTGCAGTCTTTTCAGAAATACCTAATTTAGAGAGGCCCCTGCACTTAGCAAGCTGTTCGATGAACAAGGTAAGCCAATACAAACAGTGGATAGCTGAAGTGCGAGTGTAGGAACTGTGCAAGGGTGTTAGTCCATCAAGGATGGGAGGCTAAGCAAAAAGAAACATGTTACTTAAGGCTGGGATGTATCATGTGTCACTTTTTTGAAGGGAACAACCAAAGGAACATAACATATTCACAGACCAGTTATGACTGGGTATACTTCTATTTCACCTGTGTCTTGGGAATGATGTCTTTAGCTGTTCTGTTGATGCTGCTCTGCAAAAGTATTTCAGTTTATTCATTAGTTCAGCAGGCACCAACCTAGCAGTAGTTAAATGTCCATCTGCATAATTAACATTGGATTATACAGATGGGTGTGAGTGATCCTGCCCCCATACAGCCAACCGAAAACAACAACAACAACAACAACAAAAACCTCCTCCACCACCAAAACATTAGTGTCCTCTATTTTAAAAAGGGAGGAATTTTAGGGCAAACAAAACAAAAGCCAAATACTAAAGCAAAATGCAAGAAAGGTATCAAAATGGAGTGCTGCCCTGGGGGATAGGAGCAAGATAAATCTCCTTCGGTGGAATATTTATTTTTATACACAAAGAAGAGATTACACATGGTAGAGAATATTTAACCAAGAAGACACCAGGAGAGAAATGTGCTTCCACAAGTCCCTTAAAGAAGCTGCAGTCATCTAAGCAGAACTATAAAAAGGACTGGAAATATATTTCTTGATAAAGGCTATCCTGAGAGAAGGACTCTCAGGCAATACTTTCCTTATTTTTGTGATGATTTACTTTGGGGCCAGGGGTGAAAAATTCCTTGATTTTAGGAATCTCCTTTTCCTCCATTGGAGTATGTTTAAATGAAAAAATGATTAAAATGATTTAGAATTTAATATACTTAGAAGATAAACACCTCTGGATGTTCTGAGTGAGGAGAAAAATTTCCCATTTTAATCATAAATTTTTATTTTTACAATCTTTTCCTGAGGCTGTTTACTCTCACAGATGTTAGAGAGAAGGATAACGAAGCATTTTAAACAGGCAGGGTCCATACTTGTCTCCTTAGGACAGAGCTTCATTTTGTGACTGCTATTTGCTTTGAATCCTGCTTTCCGACCAAGGTCCTGCCCCTCTGGCAGGAAGGTGCTAAAGGACACCCAAACCAGGCAGGAGATACCTGTCTGTCTGGGCTAATCTTTAGGAAGAAACAGTAACAGGCTGCAGAAAGAGGCGAGTGCTGGTGGCATTTATTTATATGTAATTATCAATTGAGAATGACTGGGCCTGAGCTGTTAATACAAGTGCTCTTTATTGGGTGGTATAATTAAGGCCTATGCAAGAGAAGACCAAGGTATTTCAGAAAGACTACCTTGTGCCTCTTGGGTGGGAGCTTCTCAGCTCCGGGGCTGCCTGTGCTTGGCCTCTGACACATAGCTATTTCAAAACTGGTGGGAGAAGGAGACAAGGCTCTTTCTGGTAACTTGCAGTAGTTCCTTGCCTACAGTGCTTGCCCGCACAGGAGAGCTCTCCTCAGAGTAGATTAAGAGGAATCTGTTCTCCAAATGGAAGGTGGCTATAGAATGGCAAATTGATTTGGTACTCATTAAATTTCTCTTAAATGATAAGCAAGGTTTTACATACACTCTCCATGCTATAGAAGGCTGGCTGTTAATAGTCATTCTCGTCTCTCCTTGTGGTATGAAATAACTTCTCCTTATGTAACTTCAGTGTCCTACATCTGCCGCATTTAGTGGTTGCTGCCATGCATTGTGATACAGTAGAAGAAACCAGTATCTTAGCTTCGGGTTCTCTGACCAGTTTATAGATGTGCACATGCTACCATGGATCTGTGAGTCAGCCTTTACTGTAAGAGTTTAATGACTCAGTTTGGGCCTGGGAGCCAGAGAGCTAAATATAGAACATAGCATTAGAGCCTGGTACAGCTGGGGAGAAAAAGTCCATTTGGGGACTGGACTTACAAAAAGTCAGTTTGGAACAGAGGTGCCTGTAATGCAGGCACACTTGCCCCAAGCACTGCTTTGCTCTGTTCTGAGACTTCTCATTCGAGAAGTAGCACTGCAGAGCTGGTAGGGACAGAGAAAAGAGCAGGAAGTTAAGACATGAGGAGAGGAGACGTGGAAGAATGGTCACCAAAAAGGAGCTGATTCTAAAGTCTCTGAGCTGGTTATTCCAGGCACTGGTGCAGGACATGAACTCGAAAATGTTCTCTTACGTGGGGAAGTGAAGTTGTAGCACTGCATATAGGTGGGCCCTGAGCTACGCACCAGCTTTCCCTGCCTCTGGTCTCAGTAAGAGAGCAGAGACCCCTCTGCCCATCCCCATCTTTCTCTGTCGAGATACCACCCCTCAGCAGCACTTAGTTTTGGGGTGCCTCTGTCGATATTCACATAAAGCATTCTCCTCCACCTGACAGATACCTTCCCTTCATAAGAAACACCTGGTCTGGGAGGAGCCTGTTTCACAGTGTTCAGGAGCATAGGCACGATCCACCAGCTCACGGGGACCAAGTGATTGGTGGTACCCTGCCTTCCTGGAAAATGCTCTGAGAAAGTTGTTGGGAGTCCTTCAGCATGCTGAAGGCGGGTGCAGCCTGAAGGGGTGCCGATCTATATTAAAAAAAAAAAAAAAAGCCACAGTGTATCAAGCTACCCCAGTTACAGACACGGTCCCACACTGAGACAATAAAATATCATATGGCTCTGGCCATATGTATGCTATTTTTATGCCCCCTTCACTATTTTTGATATACATTTGTAGATAAATTGTGGAAGTTTTTCATCACCATTTACTCAACTGAAACCACTGAAGAAAAACGTGTTCTGAATATGTTTTTCAAAGTTAGATTACCTTTCCAAAGCGCAGAGTTAAAAGATAAAACATTGTAGGTTAAAAATGCATTTCCTTTGCATCTACAAAGCCTTCAGTTGTCCCACGAAGTATGGCTTACTTAAGAGGCCAACTCTTAAAACAGCGTGCTGCCAAGATACTCCATGAGAACTTTTAAAATTCAACACTTAGCACTTTTCAGAATTAGTTGCTCTGAATCAAACGGAAGGTCAGAAAGCCCTGATTATGTTACAGTACTTTTGTCAAAAGGTAACTGCAAATAGAGGAACTGACACGGTATGTACATTAGAATAAAACAGGCACTGATTTAAAAAAAATCAACATCTGCCTGTATGCGCCATTCTGCAAGACTTATGATTACACAGTAATTCTTAAGCACAGGAGCAAACTGCTATGCCTCACCTAATACCAATAAACCTGCACAAAAATGCTGATCTGTACTTTAAAAAAAAATTTTAAATGACAATTGTAAAAAAATGAAGGGTAGAGATTTAATCACAAGCATACTCAAATCAGACAACAGAAGAGGGTCAGCAGTAAACAAATGCTGCTCAGAAAGAAAATGAGTCAGTAGACAGTGAGAACTACGTTCAAGCGGTCTGATTAATACAGTCTTACATTTAGTGCAAAAAGAATAATGAATGTCAGAAATCAAATCCAACACTGACTTCTTGTGCTGCAGAAATCTAGTCATGTTTCATAAAATTCCGGAAAAGTATTTTAAATGGTGTAAATATATCCTGTAAATCTCTTTTCCTTTCTAAACCCGACCTGGTGTTCTTTATGCTTTTAGAACACAAACTCACTTGGACAGGATTTTCCAGATGCTGAGTGTTTTACAAACAATTGCTGCTTGGTGATGTGATAAATAAAACAATATAACAAAAGGTGTGCATAGACCAAATATGAGAACAGATTGCTTAATGTCCCTGAAGTGCTTAAGGCGCATGAAAATACGTAACAATGCAAATGCTAATGTTTCCTTAGAACCATCATGGATTTTATATTTGTTAATAGTGTCCTTGCAACATAAAATAGCCATTCCCTTGGAAATACTGCAAAACAAAGTTGCTTACTTTATGATAGCACAGCCAGAAAATCTGAAAGAGGAAAGAAGGTTTGGATCTTTGCCCACATAGCTCCCACAGAAGAAAGTACCTGAAAGCATGTAAAAAGCTTTATTCTTTCAGGTGTTATATAACAGATGCATAAAGACACATGAAAAGAGAACGAATACATAAAACAGAACCATTACAATCTGTATTTTCTTTAGATACAGTGCTGTTGTTTTTATTCTGGTAATACCACCAAGCTAAATGTCCAAAGGCTTTACTGGCTAGGCCAGTCCTACCTGTGGCCTCTCAGCTCTGAGTGACTCCGGCTCCAGCAAAGTCAAAGAAGTTCCTTTTGACCTTGCAACAGCGGAAATTCAGCACTGTACCTATTACATGCCTCTAATCCAAATAACTGTTGTTTATAAACAGTTTGCAAAGTGTGCTTGTATTTAAATACACAGTCTTTGTGGGCAACCTTTGGAAAAAAATATAATCTGTATCTTCAAGGAAGTTTGCACAGGGACAGTAAAGAAAACCATGGGGATTGTTTGCTCTTCCATATTGCTCAATAAATAAATAATAAACAGGTTGGGCAGCAGTCAGGGTCAGACCTGCCTGGTACCCAATCACCATATGAATATGTGAAGAGGTCTGATCCGCACTGTAAAAAATTTATAATTAAAATAGTATTAAAATTAAATACTGTACTTTAATACAATAAGCTAATATTGAACCTTTTTTGTTACTGAAGTGCAATTTTAAAGTTATTTTTATGCTTTGAAACAGAACATCCTTGCTCATCTGAGCAGTCTTAGTTGGGCACCAAGCAGATAACTTCAAAATGAATTACATTGTTTGTAAGTGCTGAGCAGGTAGAAAAAACAAGATGCATCTTTTCAGGAGATTAAGGTGAATAAAAGCAATTCAATGCAAGTTCCTGCTTTTGTTTCTGCCCTCATTCTTTTTTCATACTAGAAGCAAATTAAGGGACTTGAAGAAAAACTGATGTGAACACTGAACAGAAATGTACTTTGGACTCAGACAAGGAATTAAGTTTGCATCAGAAGTGTTTTCAATCGCACTGGTCAGAAGTGAGGTTCCTCATGGTGCTCTACCCTGTGTTCTACATTTATATTGCTTCTAAAGTATTTCCAGCCACATTCCTAAAGGGACTTTGCCCCTGCATGTTTCCTTTTGGGTATGTGCAAATGCGTTTTGTATAGATGCCTGCCACAGTGGTAAGCACAAATGTTAGGCAACTAAATGCTGTCATTTTCACAAGTTCAATTGCAATATCTGAAGACCTTTATTAAACAAGTATTTTTTAATAAGTATACAAAGGGAAGTCACAGGGTGTTCCTGTACTACACTGCTGTTGAAGCTCTGCTCTTTAATGTGAAGAAGTCCACAAAAAACCTCAGTGGTTTTTACAGATAGCTGCAACATTGCCTTTGCGTTGTCTTAATGACCTGTGCAGTTAATATAGCTGATTACCTCTGAAGGACACATGTAGATGTGACTACTTCAATAAAACATTCGGAGAGCCATCCATGCATCATCTCCACATAGACTTAACTGACTTCTTTTTCTTCAGTATACTCGATTCCAGATTTGAGTATCTCTACTTACAATACAGGCTTTCTTAAAAACTATCAGGTGATTGTTCATTAGTTCCAAATTAAATGTGTGTCAGATAATTAATATGCTATTAAGCCTACAAGGGCTCCTCTTGGAAGTGCTTTCTTTTCAGACTCACTCCAGAAAAGGTCCTTTTTATTGTCTGTCTGCAATAGAAATCAGCACTTTCCTTCCACTCCTCGCGTTTTCTGGCATAAATGTCGATCCTTTTTAATGCCACAATTGCCATAATCATTAAAGCTTTACTGGGATAGAGTCACGTGTTCTCAAGTAGTGAACATCCTACATATGTAGGAGGTTCTTAAAATACAAAAGGAATTATAACACTGTAAGCAGTTTGTGTGATCATCATTGTAATTTTACAGCACACTTTTTTGTTTGATGTTTTTTTAATTTGGATAAAACATTCCCAGACTTATGCTTACAGATGAATTTAGGCTTGCCCCTCAGAATATGAATCTGCAAAAAAAAATGAGAATCCCAGTAAAATGGTCTTCTGCCATTTCACCCTCGTCATCAGCTGTTCCCTGGAGTTTGCAGGATTGCTGCTAACGCACCTGCATGTCTTCTAGTAGGGCTGCACAAACTTACTCCTACCAAATTACTACAAAACAAGACATCTGGCAGATTTGCAACTGTTTTCCATATAAACTTCTGGCAAAGTCAGAGATGGTCAAATACATGCAAAAACACCCTGCAGAGCTGTGACTACAGCATTCTGTAAGATGCTGAAGGGCTTTCCTATCTGTAAAATACACCTCAAAGTTGTTTCTTGATGTGAAAAAAATACTTGTTGGCATCTTCATTCCATGGAAAAGAGGAAACTATTTCCCTTTGTGCCTAAGCAGCCTGGTCTCAAATGAAATGGAAACATTTTAACTTTCCTTAATAGCCCTCTAAATCACAATGCAGCTCAGCAAACAGGCTTTGTAAATGGGATCTATTAGGATTTTATTTGGCTATTGGAGTGCTGCCTCTTGGGCAATAATTCAAATTCACAAGACAATATTTGCAAAAATGCAATAGATGGAAATAATGAGAATGAAGGAGGAAAATGAAAACCAGTTTTGTGTTTAGCAAGTTCAAGTGTCCTACATCAGATACTACCAGTGACTTCAAGAAGCCACTTACAGGTGACTCTGACCTAGAAAATGCTGAGGTAAATGTTTCTTGGAAATACTCCTAACCCCAAAGAGCAATTAATATTAATGTATTAGCAATTATTCTGCCATACATCATGGTAAACTAAAGTCAAATTGAGAAGAAAGTGCCAGATAATCCACATACATGCTTTTGCTATGATAGTCTCCAGGTAAGGCTTAGCGGCAAGTACAATATGCATTTTTAAAAGAGCTCCACCTGATTTCCCTGCTATGCATAGATTCAGGAGTAACTATCCTACATGGCTTTCATATATAACACATGTACTTTTGTCATTTGCCAATGCTGTGTCATCAGAACTGAGTTCAGCAGAAGGCTCAGGAGGAGGCTCCACAGGAAGTGCTGGTGTTTGAGGAGTGCCTTCTTCCTTGGTGTCCAGCTGCATGCTTTCTTGTGACTGACCATCCATGCAGTCCTTTTTGGACAACGGGTGAACCGACACTTTTATTGCAATCTGTTGAGGTGGCTCGTGCAGTGACGATGCGTCAGAGTCAGCTGTGGGAGAGTCACTCCGCTTCAAAGCATTCGGGATCATATACAGCTCATCTGTTTCTGTGGTTTCCTGGCCTTCTGCTGTCTGCCGTACAAAATTCTGTCCTTGCTCCTCCAGACCGACAACCTCCATAATTTCTTCCATTATAGTCCTGCAGTTCATGATGAGAGGTGGCAAAGGTACGCTGCGAGCAAGCTCTTCGATGTAGCGAGCAAATTCCATGGTCTTGAACTGTGTTACTTTGGCGAGCTCGAGCGTTTTGGCTGAAGTGATAATTGGGATACGCTTTGCAATCTCAAAGGCTTTCTGGAGTTTCTCTGCTCCTTCCGTTCTGAAGAATTCATTGATTGCTTTCTCTGTTTTCTTCAGGTGACTGCTCATCATACATAACTGGGTAATGTTCAATATCATAACAATGGTAAAAGCTACGAGGCAGACAATCATATAATAGATTCCCATATCTCCGGAAGTATAGACAACCCTCAGTGTCACAGTATTGTTAACACTGCCATACGTATTAGATGCGACACATGTGTATTTACCTCTGTCTTCAAAAGACACGCTGGTAATGTTTAGTAGCCCATTGTCAAGAAACCACCATTTTCCTGCTGGAGAAGAGACAGAATAACTTAGTTAGAATATTTTGTTCGCATGATCAACATAGTCTTAAACATCAGCTTTGTCAAACTGGCCTCAGATTTTAGAGGAGGGAAATAATGTTGACAAGAAGACAATGAATTTACCATCTCAAAGAGTTTTCTCTCCCTGAGATCCTAGCTAAGGTTACTGTCAAATCATTGACATCAACTTTGAATATCACAGAATCATAGAATCATAGAACGGCTTGGGTTGGAAGGGACCTTAAAGAACACCTAGTTCCAAACCAACACGTTCCACTAGACCAGGCTGCCCAAAGCCCCATCCAACCTGGCCTTGAACGCTTCCAGGGATAAGCTTCATCTTTATTCAAATGTTGCTACCATTTAAGAGCTGGGGATGTATAGTTTTTTTGCTTTATTGTGTGTGATACAATTTATTAAATTGCAACTTTGCTGGAAAAAAACGCAGTTCAACTCCAATGTGAAAAGCTGGTATCGATTCTTTGCCTCATGGAAACCCACCCCTGTAAGTTCATACAGTGGATGGAACAGCAGAAAAGTGTATGAGTGCCTCTGTGCCTTCTGAATATTTCACACAGGGAGATACCATACAGAAGATTTCCCTGTATAACAACAGCATAGGCTGATGTAAGTGAACAAGATCATCTAATAAATACTGCTGCTCAGAGGCAGTCAGCTGCTTCCTAACACAATCCGAAGCCATTCCTGAGAGGTATCTGTGAAGTCAATGATGGATTTTCAATAATCTTCCACACCAAGGGATTTCAGGTGTTTACCTGAAATTTTGTTTGCTGTATGAAAGATGTATTTCCTTAAACCTAACCTGCTGCAATTTAAGTCTGTTGAGGCAGCTGACCAAAGACATTGAATCTGTGATTAGAGGCGTAAAACACCACAAAAACCCAGTGCAGTGGATTTAAATCACAAGGCCAAGATTGCAGTCCTGCCACAGGTTGGTATATGTCTTGCTTCTACATTTATTTTATCCTTTTTGTGGAAATTCTTTTGTTGTTAAGAAGATTGTTCTGTTTCTTACCTTATGTCTTTCATGGAAGAATCTGTGGGCAACTTTGAGACTCAAAATAAGTCTAAAAAAGCCTTTAATTCAGAGCAGTTATGGGCTTTTGCCAGTTTGAAAGTTTTTCTAACTAAACATGGCTTGTCCAAATTGTTTTTTACATTATCTCCAGTAAAAGCCTATATAGAAAATACTCCCCCAAGATCCCTACTTCAGTCCATATATGTAATTATATCTTTTGATAATCCTCATTTAGTGGTGTCAAGCTTACTAGAATTTATAACTTAGCCAAAACAGTACATTTGCCCTAGCTTAGTTCTTGAAAACAGCTGAATCACTTTGCCTGAAATTAAAAAGCATAGAATAAACAAAAAAATTAGTCTAAAGCAGACCTTCACACACACACAAATCACTCCAATCAGTTAAAGTTAGGCAAATTTTGAGGGAAACTGTCTTATAGTGGATGATACTTCCTTCTCCAGCTCTATGATAAGATACACAGTATTGGCTGCTAAACATTTCTTGGAATTGCAGCGTTGGCAAAGTAGGTCTTTATTCACTGTAAAATGACAAGATGCCTTGCTGATGTACCCTGGCTCCAGCTCTTATAAATGACATAATAGCATTGAACTGTGACTCAAGTACTGGTTTTGTGCCAATGGATCCTGGCAGATAGTGTAAGCCTAATGAGAAAACAATGATTAGAAAAGGTATCATTGCTAGTTTTGTTATAACAATTCAACACCTTTTTCAGCCTAACCACATACATAGTAGAGGAACGTCTTGTGCTAGGAAACATTTCTTAAAGGAAAAGCATCAATTTCTTAAAGGAGGAGTGCAGTGTTGAAAGTCTAGGTTAAAGTTATATTGTCTTAATGCCACATATGTAATTTTTACTGATTTGTTCAAAGTTTTTGCTTACCTACCTGAATGTTTGTGTTAGTAGCTACCTCTCTCAGTCAACTACACAAAGACCTAAAGTTAGATGCCTAACTAAATGGGAAAACTTCCGGTGGTAAACTCTAGTAAAACACTCTGGAGCTCTAGTCACAGTATGTTGCCATGACCAGAAAAATTATATCTGAAAGTCTGCTTAACTAGCTCAAGTAGTTCTTTTCCCCAGCTTTACAGAGAATGGTAAAATACACCTGTTAAGCAGTTTACAGACACACTGTTGAAGCACATACATCTGGCTCAGTCGTTACTCCATCATAACAAAGTTCTCCCTCAGCCCAGCTATTATACAAGCTGTCCTGCATTCGCACGAATTACTGAGTTTATTCCATCCTGCTGTGAACAAAGCAGTCAGTACGGAAGGATTACATGAGCAAAATACCTTTCCTTCCCAGAAAATATTCCCTAGAAGTATAACTAGGATTATTCATCAAACCTTCCTTTAAGGAAAACATGCTCATGTGAAATGAAGGTCTCTGACAAATACACCTGAAGAGTCTTATTGCAGCCAGGATGGCTCAGACTTGGCTTGTCCCTGTAGACTGCTGCTCCTATATAGATTTTTCTCTTGGTCATTCAGGGCATCTCCTGTTTCTCACACTCCCATGGCACTATGCATAAAGACAAGAGGGCTAGCAGGGAGTTAGCTGTGTTAAAATCACGGCAATGAACTATTCCCATGTCAAGAGAATCCTTCCTTGAGTTGGATAATAGCTTTTCTGTGTTCTTTGGTGCCAAAGAAAACAAAGAGGAAAGAATGGGAAATAAGATCAAACCTGAAGTCTTCCAATGAAAAGAAACTTGCCCACACCTTAAGCACTTCAGCTTGTTGGTATGTTTTACTATACATAACACATCACAAAAACATTGTTGTTTTCTTCCCAGGTGTGCACAACACATTTATAGTTGCCATGATCCCAGTGTGCTTTCATATATTTTCCCGCAGGCAAACACCATTGTCAGGCCATTAAATTAAGGTTTTTAGTTACCTTGCTGAAATCAGAAGTGTCTCAGGACAGGCTACATTACTGAGAATAATAAAATCTTACCTTTATTCTCTTCTTCTTGGAGCAGCTGGCCATTGGAGTTGTACCATCTGTAATGCGGACTAGGACTACCTTGGACATTGCAGTCAATCAAGGCACTACTCCCCTCCTTGACTATAATATGGTCGATGCGGGAGATGACCACAGGCACAGATCCCGTGTTCATGTCAGTGCGGTTGAAAGTGCTATTAGTCACATCCTCAGCAGTCGTCAGAGCTGCTAGTAAGATGACAAGGTGAGTGGTGGGCAGAAAGTACAGAAAGTGGCGGCTGCTTAGTATGTTCATTTTCCTCCGGTGGTACATGCAACTGGCAGGAAACTAGAGTCGGTGCTGTTGAATGCAGGCCCTTGAGGTGAGGAGGTCACAGGAGAGTTTTACTTTGATCCATGCAATTTCATGTTTAAAATATCCTATAAAATAAATTAATAAGTACAATGAGATGGCATGTATAAACAATCCATTAGACGTGCTCTTTTAAAATAGTGACACATCCATTAATGCATTTCACAATCATCAGCTCACTGTCTTGTCTAAATGCTAATGTTATCACAGTCCTTTTTCTTACTGGAAAAAGATGCATACTTTTTCCTGACAATAGTGTTGTTCAGAGTGGCAGGCGTGGGAGAAGGCTTTTATCACCTAGACACTTAGGAGCAATTTAGCTACAGCAGCAGCTACAGTTTTATTCCAAAAGTTCTATAGATTTCTCTCTCTTATTTTTTTTTAACATTTGCAAAATCAACAGGAAAAACAAAGGTACAGCACATCAAAGCTGTCACTACCAATTCAGTGCTGCAGCTCTGTCATGTGCATGGTGAACTGCAGATGAACTGTGGAATGACATAAGAAAGAATTACTCCAGGAAAGGTTTTGGAGCTTGCTAGTGACATAATGATGGGCAAGGTTGCTTCGAGGTACAAATGAAATTGGGTCTTTTTCATTCCTTATGTGGCATTAAGTGTTTTGCCTTTACAGTTTTTGCACACTCTCACTACAATATTTTTCCTCAACCAATCATCTACAATGGGCTCTTTCTTAAACAGTGATTTCAGTTTGTAGACAGAGGACAGGGGTTTACAAATGTGCTCTCTATCGGCCACGTTACGCTCCCAGTGAACACAACTGGCATTCACTACTGACTGATAGCACAATGCTGGCCTCAAAATGAACACCATCGAAAATTTCACTCAGAGTCTAAGGGTCACAAATTATGTTTAAATCACATCAGAATATCTAACTCATGTTTTTGTAAGGTAAATAATACAAACTTCATGAAAATTATTAGTTAGAGAAATGTACCTGGAATCTAATATAGGACACAGTAAGTATCCAACAATCTTACCCCAACTGAACATTTCACCTGCAAAAGGTTTGAGTTTTATTAAAGACCTAGGTGACACCAAAGTATCTCATCTACCTTAGAATAGAAAAATTACTGCTGACAAGGTTAGACAGTTCCAGATATATGGGAAACACTAAAATAAAAACAAACAAATAATCCCCTTCCTTTTCTCCTTCATTCAAGAAGGAAAGAAAACGTTACTGTCTTTCACCGGTAATATTTGAGTTAGGCTGTTTTCTTCTCCATCCTCTGTTCTCTGTAAGGCACTGAACTTGATTTCATACAACTGTTATTAAAAGAGCAAATTAGTTTCCTCTGTGTTGTAGGATGAATCATTACTGGAAACGACAAACTATGTATTTTTAGGTAAGCTGCATGCATGGTATGGATGTCTGTCACAATTCCAAGCTTGCTCTCCCTTTTCCTCATTTTTTCTAAATACTCAATATGGAAATATTTGCCTTGAAGAGCCAGACTAATTTTTTAACTTTAAAATTAATATGCAAATCACATTTGTCACAAAAAGCTATATAAACATTGACTTCAGAAATCCATTTCCAATTATGCAAACTGTGTAGAGGCTGTGTTTCAGAAGCCCTCTATAGGTACAGCCTGTGTAAATCTGCACTTTGCAAAAAAATCTTCGATTCTGCCTGTTCACTTCAGTAACTATTTACATCTCATTTCTACTACTCCATTAACCTTGGAGACAGCCATTCTTTATGGCTACACATATTCAGTCTATAAAATGTTTTTGTACAGCGTTATAGATCTGCATTGCGCCATACAGAAAAGCCAAAAGACACGTCACACTTCCTGGCAAGGGAGCAGGAACAAAGACTGGCTGGATTAAGACAATGGGAAGGGCAAAAGAACAACATACATTCATCAAGCTTTGTATTGCTAATTACTGGCTGCAGCCAGTAATTATTGTATTTGAGCCTACCGTATTTTTTGATGGCAGAAAAATCTGTAGCAATCAAACACATTGTTTAGCATGGAGAGGAATCTGAATTCCAGAAAGAAATAAAAGATCACCTCAGCAGGTGAACAGAAACCACGTGAGGAAGGACCCCTGGTGTACTGGGAAGCTTGGTTCGGTTGGTGGCCCACTGAATCCCTGCAGTGTAGGGATACTATGGATGGATATTTTGCAGAATGTGATGGCAGTAACGACGTGAGGCATGCCTGCCTGTTCTGTATGTTCACCTGTGCTTAATATGGAGCGTATGAAAGTCGAACTTCTGTGTAGCAGTAACAAATCTGACTGGTTTACATAGCCAAAGGGCCAATCGCTTGTCTGAAAATAACAGCAGCTCCCTCATTCTGGCACCACAGAAGTGTATCATAAATAGCTGCAGTAAAATTGAAGAAATAGAGCCGAATAATTTACGTCTACTGTGGGAGATTCGTGCCTACTCGTGTCACTCTTGGGAATGTACTTTCCCATGTATGTTCCTGGAATGCAGAATGTTAAGAAAGCACTTAAAATGTCCGCGGATGCATTTCTGCTTGAAATAAATACAGTTTGATGGCTGGAATGAGCAATAACCAGGCAGGAGACTTAAAGCAGGATGTTTGGAAATGGTGGCTGCTGCTTTCACATGCCATCCAGGGAAGGGCTCTTGGGTATGTCTGAAGAGTCAGGGAGAGATGTCTCTGAAGAAGTGTTTTAAGCTGCCAGTTTAAACAAATGTTCCCAGGGCAACTAAGAAGTGATAGGGAATCTTCTCTTTGGCATGCATATCCTAGGCACTGTTACTGCAGGAAAAAAAAAAATGGAAGAAAAAAAAAAAGGTTTTCTCAGCCCTACGTAGCAAGAGAAAGTTAAAGGGTGGCCGCTCAGGGAGCTGCACATCCCAGACCCTCTGCTTATCTGTTTATCTGTTGTGCAGGACCACAACAGCTGTAATCAGGGTAGGAGAGCAGGAAGAAGGAGGGGGAGAGAGACAACTGGAAAAGTAGAAAACATGCTCACAATGGACTCTGGTGTGAAGGGAGATTTCCTGAGAGTTTCTGTCCTACTGCTTTGCCTTAGGCACAACAGCAGCCTAAGGATATTAAGGAAAACAAGTGTGGGAGTCAGCTGCTTTGTTAAACCTAAGTGATGCAATGGGTTATGATTCAATCACACAACTAAATGGAGAGGGTAAGGAGACTGAAACAGGGCTGCTAGTGATGTCAGCCCACTTCTGGCAAAGACATGAGAGAATCCAGGATACAAGAGATGTGGGCACAGTGCTACCATGCTGGATCCTGGCCATGACAGACGTTAATTAACTGTGGCCCATGATAAACCTGATGAAGGCAGCCAAAGTGGTAACCTTTTAACCTGCCCCTAAGTCAGAGAGCACAGCTAGGTTGACTAGACGAAGACTGCTGCAGTAACTCCTCAAGTCTGAGGATAACACAGGACACAAGACACTTATGTCTGCACTGTAAGTATTTGCTCTGTAGGAACAGACTCAGTCTCCGGGAGCATTTTTGCCCCCAAATGGGAGATTAATATAAAGTAAAATTTATGGTCATGGAAAGAATGGATGCATTCCTTTCTGCCATCCTCAAAACACACACAAGATACATGTAAAAGACTTAGAAAAACTAAAAGTTTATAGTAGTGTTAATGTGGTTACATACTCTTACCTTTTTCTTCTTTTTTTAAACTGTGGTGCATGAAAAGGAAAAGAAACACCCTTAGCTGTCTGAGCTACCTCTCCCACCTACAAAGCTGTAGCGAGGGACAGGCTTACCTGTGGTGGTACCAGAAGAATCCCTAAATTCTCCTCCAACATCTAATACACAGATAACATCCCCTGGCATATTGTATCTGTAGCAAAATTTGCCACTGAAAGATGGTTGCCAGGGTTCCTTACGTTAAGTGGTTTTGTTTTTTTCTTCTCCAACCCACATGGTGTAAACTGAAAATCTGAAAGTAACAGTGCTGCTCATGGGATTAACTTCCAAGGAAATATACACGAGACAAGCCACATGAGGGAACTATGACAGGTTTTCCTTCTAAGTGGCAGGACTCTGTCACCGCACGCGTGCCCGCTCCGTGCCGCTTTCTCCTCGCTTCAGCCCGCTTGCCCGGCGCTGCTCGAACCGGGCCCGTTAGGGAACAGCAGCACTGGCGAGCTCTGCCAGACCGCCCCCAACTTCAAGACCGTTTAAGTCCTCGGGGCACTTCTGCGATCGCCCCTTACCTCCTGAGGCTGTCCTGTGAAACGACAGGGCAATTTCAGCCAAGCAGCAGGAGGCCGTGCGGAGCGCCGGCGCAAAGCGGGGCAGCTGCCGCTCTCTGACAGCCCCGAGAAGCTGCCGGGGGGACACCTCGACCCTTCATCCGCAGCCAGCCCGCAGCCGGGGCTCCGGGGGCAGGCAGAGCCCCGGGGCCCAGCAGCAGCCCCGCTGCCCGTCCCGGCGCACCCCCGCAGCTACCCACCGCCAGCTGCCGGTGCCGGGCTCCCGGAACTATTACACGTTTTTCTTCTAAGTGATGGAATAGCTGTCTCTATGGTGCTATCTATGCGTTTTTATCTACAAAAGTTCCCTGGGAATAGGCTCAAGAACAAGCAGAGCTGCAGGCTGATGGCATTACTCGTAACCGTGAAATGGACCAACCTGAGGTTAAAATATCTCTGTCCAAAACCATCAGTGGTCTGATGAGAAGACACTTGCAGTTCAGACTGGCTGGGAACATTTATCACTCAGAGACATGTTCTGACCGACCATTTATTTTTTCATGTTGCAGATGAGTTTACTTCCCAGTATTCCCGCCACTGAGGAAAAGGACTGTGGGTGAGGGGCTACATTTGTAAGTACTGCATTTGTGCAGAACGACGTGATGACAGAGCACAAAAGCACAGAAAAGGAGGTCAGTGATGTATACCTTTTCCTGGCTTGCTTTGTTCTGTAAGACTTGCCTGTTCCTGTACTTGGAATAATGTGTAATCCTATTAACTGTGAGGTTATTCAATTCAGAAGTGAAGCACCAGAAGTCAGCTCATTGTACAATGCATAAATTACATTCCGATAGCTTTAGCATCACAATGGTGTCTTGCTTAACTTGTAAGCGATCAAGAAAATGAAATTATTTTCATTCTAATTCTCATTTGTCTATAAATAACTACCAAGACGATGCTACAAAATTAAAGCTAATCCTTTATTATTTAAAAACTACTTACTACATTCCCTATTCAGACCAATCCCCTCTCCTAGTTGCCACGGGCAATGCCTTTTCAAAGTGGACAACAGTAAAAGCTAACAGGTGTTACTGGAACAGGAATGCAGAAGAATGAACCGTGTGGCATAATAACGGCACAGAGAAGCTAAGAAGTTGGCTGCCAGCCCATAGGCTTAAGAGTGAGAACCACTGAATGAAAAGATTAAGCTGTTAGGGTCCAGACAGGCAAGTGAAGAGAAATATCACTCATTTAACAACTAGCAGCAATGTTCTGACTTATTTCTCTACTCATTTGCTAGTCAATAAAATATTAAGGCTTGGTTCTGAAACAGCTACTCTGTTCATTCTTCTGGGGAGGACTTCAGTCCTCCACAGTCCTTTCTGCTTCTCTGGCTATGTCAAAAAGGTAGCACATTGGTAATGTTCATAGGTTGAAGAGCTTCCTTCTGCCCGTCTAGGCTGGTGCTTCCCAACTGGGCAGCAGCTCCCAGCTTATGTATGTGTTTGAGTCTCTTTGGCTGTATTCAGCTGCCTTGGTATGCTGGAAAGTTGCCTTCACAATCCCCTTTATAATCCTTTTAAATGTCATTTTAGAATGAGGAGACAAGCTGAGAGTGTTGACTACAGCCTAGAAGAAAATGTGCTTGCCCTTATCCACTGTACTTACATAACCTATGGTGTCTTTACCATTTAGAGAGGACTTATTTCCAGCCTAAGTAACTAATGAAACACCAAGTTAGATAACTAATAATTTATTTGGGGTATTGGCAGTATTACTTTTTTTTTTCCCCGACATGTAATAGTCAGATTCTAAAGTTCGTGGGTTATTATCTGCTGTTAAGTCAGGCCTCTTGGTGCTACAGAACACTTGGTTCTGCTAAATCTAATCTTGAAATGGAATAAAGCTGAGAGAAGCCAAAGACAGACTAAGATAACCTTTAGATTACTGACTTCAGAGGGTAGATGAGTAGGAAGAGATGTTATTAAAAATACACACAAAATTGAATGGCGTAAAGAAGACAGCCGAGGCATACATATTTGCTGTTTCTCATAATACTAAAACAAGACCAATTTTGAAACTGAGGTGGAAGATGGGACAGTGGGAAGAAAGAGAAGGAAGGTTCTTTTATTAACATATACCTAGACAAAAATTTCTTCACACAAGGTAAAATAAGGAAATTCATGGAGATTCAAGAGAGACCATATATAATTTACATGCAAAGGTTCCTGGATTATTATAATCTGTGCAGTATGTGGGGATTTATCTTTCTTCTGTGTATTCGTTGTCCTCTGAATGTACGGCTCTGGGTAGTGAACAAGAATGGCTGTTGGTATGGCAACTCGAACTCCTTTTTTGGACTCTTAAGTTAATTTTATGTTTCATAGACACTGGTAAACTATTCCAGGCAAACATTTATGAATTTGTTTTACAAGGTGACAAACGGTAAATAAATAAAGAAAATGGAAACATCAGGGGCCAAAGCTTATTCTACCACTAACGGCAGAAGTGGGGCAAAATTCAGAATGAATATCTTTCAAAGTTATTTTGTTCTAGACACAACCAACACTGTAGGGGAGTAAAGTTAATGACTGTAAAGATTCATGTATTTCAGTTTCAAGGTTCAATAGCGTATTGATAAATTGCAGCATGAAAGTACTAAGCAAAAAGGTTATTCCACATTCTGTATTTGTGACCAAACTTACCCTACATAGATAAAAATATCCTATATGCTATATCCAGACTCTTTGGGTAGGCAATGAAGCACACACCATCCTATTCAGCAATGGTAAAATGAAGTTCTTCACCCTCCAGATGTTGCCTTTACAACCGTATTAATGTTTTAGAAGCCTAATTGCAAATAGGTATTTTACTTGCAAGTTCTTCTCAGTACTGCTCCTCTTTGTTCTACCTCATGCCTTGATATTGCAAAACTAGCCAGCGTATGAAATCCTAGAGACTTTAAAACCCCCTTCGCTTTAAAAACTTGAATGGTAGCATTGATTTAACCATGTCTTTGAGTGGTCTGGTGGTTGTTCTCCTCACTCCAACAAATGCTCAAAGACCCTAATCCATTAACCTAAAAATGAATAGATGAAGCCTATTGTTAGGTAATTACTGGAAAGATTATTTAAAAGTACCTCAAGAATGCCAAACCTCTGGAAAATTCCCTTCTGATGTTGCAGTTCCTGTAATCTCAGCACCTCTGCTATATCAAGTCAACTTTTTGTGAAATACACTGAAAAAAAATGCTTAGGCAATTTGGATGCTTTTCACTAAGTAAGTTGTAGTTCATATGCACGCTATTATATGGCATGAGCAATTTGAGTGTTTTCTTGCAGGTATTTTAATGACTGCCATAAAAACAAAGTAAAATTTTACATTTAGCGGAAAAGCTTGCTGTTTTTATTCAAGACAAGTACTGTGGTGGAAATGTCCTTCTTCTGAGCTGTGGGCTACCCAAATCATAAAGCAGATTCAACACTGTCAGGAGTGGAGAGACTTCTAAAGGCCCAGCTCATGTTTGACTAGGTATAAACTCTTTACAGGACTTTTAATGTTCCAAATAAATTCTTCTTTCATGGAGATTATCTAGATTCATTTAGCATTTGTATTTATTTGGAGGCTGGACAATTGCCACTAAATGTAGTTTTGTGTATAGAGCTATTATTCTAGAAACATCTGTATGGCTTTAAGAGACAGACACTTGCTTAACTCCTTGCAAGCTTTCAGCATAGCTGCTGCTGTTTTACTGTTGGCAGTAAATGCAGATGGTTCAGAGCTTGAAAGTCCCCTTTGTTGAGAAAGAAGTAACAAAGAACATGCAGAGAATCTCTCCCACGCTTCCACACACACATGGCCTGGCCTCACCAAGTTCTAGGTATCTTTCGTTTTCTTTACTCACCTCTTATCTTCTATTTATACCAGCACTCTGTAGGCATTATTCTGCAAACAGCCTAAGTCACTGAAGTCAGCAAATACAACAGATCTTATATGTTCTCAGCATGGCTTATCTGTTCTTAGTGGAAGGAACACAGCAATGTGGAATGGGGCCCAATTCATTTCCTTCCACTTTCTCTTCTTTTGAGCTGTTTGCCAAAGCTAACCATCCTTCAGGCATATCTAATTGTTTTCTTTTTTCCAAATGAAGATGAAAAGTTCTACACGTAAGATGTTCAAGCAAGATACAAAAATTAGGTTTTCTTTAAACAAAGATATGAAGGGCTTTGCAGAGCTAAAGACTTCTACTTTTTAAATTCTAAATTTTGTACGTGCTTTGAATAAGTGAATATTTTCAATTCGCTGCATATAGTTTAACTAGAAACAGTATTTTAACAAAAGGCTCCCATTTAAGTGGGAATATAAAAGAGAATAAAAAAAACCTGGGAGAACACAGAGTAAAGTATGACTAATTCATCTATGTCCCCATAGAATCGCAAGATGCATATAATTACCAGTTTTTAATGACTGTTTTTCGCATTTATTGGTTTCCGGGATACTGCGCAAAGAGGTTACACGTGGGTGCTGGGATTAGGACAGGATTAAACTTGTGAGGGGGAATTTAAAGGAATCTAACCATTCATGACTGATTGCAGCAGAAAAGGATCATTTCAGGTTAAAGTGCATGTGCCTACTTCTTCCACAAGAATCAGGAGGGGACAGCAGACAGGATTCAAAGGAGTTTGCATTGCATCACACAGAAACTTGCTTGTATACAAATGGGATCAATACAGCCTTTTCCTAGTACATCTATATATGGCCATAATTTAGGTGCAATAATTTAAGTAGAACTCCTCACAAGTTTACTGAAGAACGTCTACAATTCAGACTTTTGTGCCATTTTATCTACTCTGGACTGAAAAATGTGACTAATATTGAAGTAGCATGACTGCCTAAGCATCTTTTGACAAGCTGATCACAGATTCTGCATGGAACACCTAGCATAGCAACATCAAGCTGAAATAACTGTTCAGAAACATGCTTAGAAATGAAAACTGTACCATGTGAACTGTTATACTATAGCACACCACAGCCCACTGGCATCACGCACCTACTATCCATGGACAAGACATACTGGAGAAAACCCAGTAGTGCTGGTAGGAGTGGGCACCGCATGGTCACACAGGTGTGACTGGGGACTGCACGCACAATGGCGCGGTTGCAATGCAGCGTACATCGCCTGTTCCTGCATGACTTGAAAATATCAGCAGAAATCTTTTGTTGCTATGAAACTCTCAGAGTGGCAGGACAACTAAATGTTAAACCTAAATAGGCTGTTCTTAATGTAATTCCCCCATTTGTTGTGGCCCTCTTCCAAAATACGAGATTTACACATCTGTACAGAGTTCCCTATTTCTGATAAACAGGCACCACTCATGGTAGTGACTTTACTCTGAAATAACACAGTCCACTACCATTTTTTTTTTTGTTACCTACATGAAAATCACTAAATCTGTTTGAATTCCTCTATCTTGATAGAGGAACTTACAGGAGAAGGTACAAGATTTGTCTGCCCTTCACACCTTTCTTGCCTGACAGATTAAAAAAAAAAAAAAATGTTCTAAAATGCTGTTATGAATAATTTTAATCATACTAACTGGTGAGAGGTAATAGCATATCCACTGTCTTGGAAGCGATGTTTCTCAGATGGCTCTGTATGTGGTTAGAAAATGCCACTGCTTTACTTAGCAGAACTAAGTAACAAAATTAAGACTACAGAGAGAGGTCTGCAAGGGTACTGATCTGCATGACCAGTCAGCAGCTCAGAATTGCAGGAATGAAAAAAGTCCAGGCAGTGGTGTATTGAGGAGCCAGGTCTTACGCTACAGTCTTCTGGTGACAGTTAACATAGCTATTCTACCTATAAGCTTTCACGACGGAAACTTGCCTGTGTTGGACAAATACCACGTATCTCTGTAACAAAGTAGGAAGAAAGCTTTTTCTTGGTGATGGTCTGCGATTTGTCTAAGTATCTGAAAGCTCTGAATTCTTCAGAAAAAAATGGTATATATGTGATGTGCACTCAAGCTGTGTGAGCTGCACTCAGAATCTACTGATGTTGATATACTGCAGTCTAAATTAGATGGCTTTCAAAAAAAAAAAAAAAAAGAAAGAAAAAAGAAAGAAAAGGATTCCTACTACAGCAGCCACCGGTACCCAATGGTGCTGTTGCTAACTGTACACACTGAGCCAGACAAAAGATTCCTGCCAAGCAAACATTGCCTCCGCTGAAAGGAGACCTGCCGTATTTTGTCCTACTGCAGTGAAGAGAGAAACTGTTCCATAATGCACTGGCTCTTACCAACTAAAATGCTGCATTTTCCCCTTTAAACCCCCTTGCGTTACCCATCATGAGCTAACTTTACAGGTTTTTTTCAGCCAAATACGTACCAAACGAGGTCGCATTTTGCATTTGGCATTGCCTGCAGCCGGTGCTTCTCCTTCCGAGCGGGGTTAGCAAGGAAGCTCCGCAGGAGACGCTCCGGCTCACCAACTCGGGGAGGACGAAACCCTGCAGGCAGCGCACCCACCGCACGCGTGCCCGCTCCGTGCCGCTTTCTCCTCGCTTCAGCCCGCTCGCCCGGCGCTGCTCGAACCGGGCCCGTTAGGGAACAGCAGCACTGGCGAGCTCTGCCAGACCGCCCCCAACTTCAAGACCGTTTAAGTCCTCGGGGCACTTCTGCGATCGCCCCTTACCTCCTGAGGCTGTCCTGTGAAACGACAGGGCAATTTCAGCCAAGCAGCAGGAGGCCGTGCGGAGCGCCGGCGCAAAGCGGGGCAGCTGCCGCTCTCTGACAGCCCCGAGAAGCTGCCGGGGGGACACCTCGACCCTTCATCCGCAGCCAGCCCGCAGCCGGGGCTCCGGGGGCAGGCAGAGCCCCGGGGCCCAGCAGCAGCCCCGCTGCCCGTCCCGGCGCACCCCCGCAGCTACCCACCGCCAGCTGCCGGTGCCGGGCTCCCCGGGGCGGGCAGACGCCCAGCGGCGCCCGCCGAGCCGGCGCCGGGCAGCGGGCAGCGGGCTCCGGGCAGCGCCTCCCCGCGCCCAGCGGCCGCCCCACCGCCGCCCGCTCACCTGCGCGGCGGCCGCCCCGCGGCAGCGCCCGCCGCCGCCGCGCCCCTCAGCGCGCCCCGCGCAGCGCCATGCCGGGCCCGGGGCGGGCGGAGCGCGGCGCTGCCGCAGTCCGTGGGGCCGGGCCGAGCCGAGCCGAGCCGAGCCGTGCCGTGCCGTGCCGTGCCGCAGCGCTGCCCCCCGCACCGCCGGCGCCGGCAGGGAAAGTAGGTCAGGGCGGCACTGAGCATGCTCGGGGCCGGGCCGGGGGGCGGCCCCGGGGCCCGCGGGGGGCGGCCGGGGGCCGGCGGCGCATCCCTCGGCGGAGGGGCGAGGCGCGGGGTCCCGTTAGGTGCGGCCGGGGGGGGCGCGGAGCCATCCGTCGGCTGAGCCGAAGCGGCGGGAGGCTGCGGGCCGGGGCTGCGGGCACGGAGCCGGGGCTGCCCCGCGCCGTGGCTTCACGGGGCGGTGAAGGGAGCGGCGGGGGCACACAGCGGGTGCCGGAGCTGCCGGGAGAGCGTGGGGTTAGGGCCGCGGCTCTGCGGGGCGCGTCGGGGCAGGTGTCGAGCCCGCGTAGGAAAAGGTGAAGGGGAGAGCAACGGTGGGGCAGAAAGCAAGGGGACGCTGACCGCAGGGAGTTGTGCCAAGGTCCCGGGCACTGGCCCCACCGCCTGGCCCGCAAGGAGAGCAGGGGCGGGTGCAGGCACTGGCAAGACCAGGGCTGCTGGCAGCCTTCCTCCTGCTGTCCAGGGTACCCAGGATGGGCGAACTGGTACGCAGCGGGGAAGAAGCATCTGATGTTGTCAGGTTTCGCCAGAGCCAGGTGCCAGCCGAGGGAACAGGTCGTGATTGCTTCTCGCTTGCCCAGCCAAACATTTTATTGATGGGAGGAGCTGTTTCGGTCACAGGACCTTACTTGCAACTGACCTGTGACTGATGCTGGCTTGGCCCCACTTAGCTCTGCTTTTGTTTTATCCTTCTTCTCTTCTTCCCATGTGTAAGCGTTGGTTCTGAACACAACTGGGTGGCTTTTATCTACCAGCTAATACTGGGACAGTTCAAAAACTGAGTCCCCAGTCCCAGAAGCTCCTTTCAGTCAGGTAGCACACTGCTGCTCTCTGTGTGCTTGTCAGATATACGTTGAATTTCTGTGTTTAGAAAATTCACACATTTTTCTTTAGTCCATCTCCAAGTGGCTACCACCTTGCAGTAAGCCTATGTTTTGGGAAATGGCTGTAGGAATTCAGATACCAACACACCCGTTGAAGAGGCAGCACTGCTGGGATTTTAAATTCACTTTCACATCTTGCTGTGAGCCCACCACCGACAGTAGAGTCACCAGTTACTTGCCCTGGGCCCCTTCCTGGGAGGTCACCATCTCCCATGCTTCAGGCGGCTCCCACGCTTGTCCTCCCAGTCGCTGTAGCTGTTCTGTGAGCAGCTCAGAAGGGAGATGTAGCCACGTAGGCTGCAATGCTCTTCGTGGTCTGGAGCAGGTAGGCAGCAAGGACTTGCGCCACCACAGTGGTTAAAAGCAGTGGTCAGTGCTGCTAGCCTGCACTTCCCTTCAGTTCAGTGCTCCCCTGTGTTGTCCACTTCTTCCTTCCCCACCTCCCACTCTTGCAACCAACGTGTAGCAGCCCTGAGGAAGAGAGCTGAGCGGTAAAGGGGAACTGCCTTTTCCAGCACCAACGGTGCACAGCCGCTCTCTGACCATATACTGATGGCCAGAGGAGAACGGCCCTGCAGCAGGTCAGGCTGTCTTGCCCAGGATTTGAAATGGCTGATCCTGCGCTTGCTGCCGGCGTTAGATATACTTACCTGGTATATTCTCTGCGTCTCATATGCCGCAAGCTTGGCATGCTTTCTGAACTGACTGTGCACCCTGGTGGCTACGTTTGATGCCTTTGGTGCATAGGAAATACTAGTAAGGGTCCCTGGGAGGTAGAGGGAAAGCTAGCTTCAAACTCATGCTGTGTCTGAAATGCCGGTCTATCAGTTGAGTGTGCGGACCTGTGGAGGTGCTTTCCTTCCCGACTCCCAGGTAGTGCTTCCACGTGCGCACGGAGATCAGCTGCGCGGGGCGGAGCGGGGGCTGGAATGCAGGCCTTCCGGACATGCACTCTAGCTCCCAGTTAGCTATAAAATCTGCTTAATTTACTTGAGATTAAATCATATACAGCTGAAAGAGCTTAAAGAATAAAACTGGGAACACTGACCTTTTATATTTAGTACTACAGTGAGCACATTTTACTCCTGTAAAACCACAGCATTGTTTAATAGGAGAAAGCCTTTTATCTTACAGTAAACAGCACTTTGGTATCACTAATAGTGGTATCTGAACAGCAGAATCAGGCAAGCTTTGTAATCAAGCCGTTAGAAATTTAAGATAAGATTAAATTGTATGTTTTGGGTAATTCAAGTCCCTCCATCCACTCAGTGGAGCAGACATAAGAAAGGCTGAGACAAGCCTGTGCACCACACAGCATGAGGTAACAGTAGAGAAACAAAAGAAAAAAGGGAAGCTTTCAAATGTTATTGGAGAAAATAGCCATGTTTGATAGCTTACCAATCAACATAGATACATGAGGTGATACTCCGTTTAGAAATCAATGTAAAGCTGGTGGCACCTCTGTAATAACATATTGAAGAAAGGGTAAAAAGTGCTGCACAGCAGTTGTGAGAGAGAGGAGTGAGAAAAGTGTGAGAGACCCAGCCCTGCAGGCCCCAAGGTCAGTGCAGCAGGAGGGCAGGAGGTGCTCCAGGCACGCAGCAGAAGCTCTCCTGTGGCCTGTGGAGAGGCCCCTGGTGGAGCAGGCTGTCCCCCTGCAGCCCATGGGTCCCACATGGAGCAGATCTCCACGCTGCAGCCCGTGGAGGAGCCCCCGGTGGAGCAGGAGGTCTGGGGGAACTGCTGCCTCTGGGGGACCCATGCTGGAGCAGTCTGCTCCTGAAGGATGGACCCCGTGGAAAGAACCCATTCTGGGGCAGTCCTTGAAGAACTGTGGTTCATGGGAAGGTCCCACGTTGGATTGTTTCATGAAGGACTGCAGCCTGTGGGAGGGACCCAATGCTGGAGCAGGGGAAGAGAGTGTAAACAAAGGAGCAGCAGAGATGAAGCTTTATGGACTGACTGCAAACCACATTCCCCATCTCTCTGAGCAGCTCAGTGGGTTGGGGAAGACCTAGAAGAATCAGAAGTGGAGTCTGGGAAGAAGTGGGGACAAGGGGAAGATGTTTTTCATTTTGTTTTTATTTCTTCCTTTTCCACTCTGTTATGAATTGGCAATAAACTAACTTAGTCTTCCCAAGACAAGTCTTTTGCCCGTGAGCAATCTCCCTGTCCTTTTTTTGACCCCCAATCTTTTTCATTGTTTTCTCTCACTGTCTTGCTGGGGAGAGGGTGAGAGAAAAGCTGTGAGAGTGTCTGGCAGACAGCCAAGGTCAAACCACTGCAGTCCTGCAGTTTTTTTTTTCTTTTTTTTTTTTTTTTTATTCTAGAAAGTGTCATCTTCTGAAGTTCAGTATCCCCATTGGTACCAGTAGCAGGGATACCAGAAGTGGCCAGGCTGGGATGAATGCAGAGAAATGCAGGTGGCTGGGCAAGAGCCACCCTTGGCGTGTGTGAGAGCTGCCGGGACATGCGGGCAGAGGTGAAGGGCTCTGTGCTCATGTTGCTGTACAGCAAGATGAGCTCTGCCACAAAGAACGCACGGGAACAGGCTGGAGCTGTTGTTAAAATTCTCACTTGCCTAAAAAAACTCATTTGTTTTAGTTTCTTCTCTTGACTTTGCTTCACCATCATCTCTAGTGTGATCTCTTTCTGACGCATGGTCTGTATTAGCTTGTCCAGGTGCTTTCTCTTCTTTCTGGTTCATTGTGTGTCTCACCCTCAGCCATGAAGCAGCTATGCAAGACACTGCTTCTCCAGACAGCAGCATACCTGAGGCCACAGCAGTCGCTGGGGTATAGTACTTTTGCATGTCTTTCTATCACTGGCAGCCTTTGCACTTTCATCAGCATCCGCCCCTAGAGTGCCAGTTGTTTGCTTTGCCCATTTCTTCACCAGAGACCGGCAGTGTGCAACTGCTTCCTTCCTGAAATACTTCTTTCTGCACAGTTTCCTGGTGTGTCTTGTGCCGCTTTCTCCAATTCCTTCGCAATTTCCTTCAGGACTTCAGATGACCTCTGGGAATATTTTCCTGTTTCAGTTTTATAATTTGCTCTTTGAGGACCCTCGGGATGTCAGCTGGGCTCCAACACAGGATGCAGCTGAGACACAGGAGAAGCCCTCCCTGTGAGGATACTCACGCGATCTCCCCGCAGGTCAGCACCAGAATCCAGCTGGGAAGCTGGGTAACCATCGCCCACAGCCACACCTGTGGGATCGCCCTGAGGCTTAGGGACAGGATCACGCTGAGGAGTGGGGAAGCCGTATGTAAGCCGTATGTATGGAAGTATGGGAAGCATACCTACAGGGACAGCTCTAGGATGTCATCGAGGCTCAGGAACAGGACTCCACTGCGTGGCTTGACCACAGTGGCCTCTGGGATGTTCCTGAGGCTCAAACCCGGGGTCCAGCCAAGCTCTGCCATCACTGCTGAGCACATGCCATCATCCACTCCTAGTGCTCACCGTGGAGCAGCCCAGGCACCCTGGACACGCAGGGCCACCTGGAGGAGGATTTGGGGAGTGGCCTCTGTTCAGCACGGGGGCAGCCCCATCCTCTCATCTCACGGAAGCCGTCCTTGAAGCCCCTTTGCTGCCAACACCTTGCCATGTAAACCCAGTGCAAGGAGACACTTCTTTTGGTAACTGACAGGGGAGAGAGCTTGCTTTGTACCAGTCCTGTCAGAAATACCTCACTCTGAATCATGTCCTAGAGTATTGTGGCTTAATCATTGTGTTCTGTTCTCATTCCTCCTCCTTACATTTTGAAGTAACTCAAATTTAAAAACATTAGGCATGAAGCTTTTGATCTTACAGTGTTTTTTATGTTTAGCTCATAAAACCACGTAGAGGTAATTGTTTCCTGGGCTTCTGGATTTGTTACCTTCCAGTTCTGTTGGTTTTTTTCCTTTTTGTCCTCTACAAATGTATGGATAGGAATGACCAATTAAGTTTTATTCCTCCCCATGCCTTCTCTTTTAAGGTATGCAGTTAAAAAAAATAGCTTGGTTTTCTACCTCGATTACGTCCCTTCTTTTTGTTCTACCCAGGAGAGGAAGAATTTTTGTGTAGGAAGACTTTCACTGCAGTGATCCATTTTCATTGCTCATTTCTGAGGGAGCTTCCTGAGCTACGATGTAGACACACTCCAAAAGTGAAACAAAAACATTGATTATGTGGTCACTAGAATGCTCTCTGACACAAGATGGTGTGTAGACAGTTTTATTTATGTCTGTGTTTGTGATGAAGGCGCCTCAGCGGTGTGGGCAGCAGAAAGCCTACCCACGCGGCTATGCTAAACCAAGGTCAGGTATGCCTGTAGAAATTGTTGGCCACTAAGGGGAGAATGAAATACACACCTCTTGCGATCTGAAGGGAAAATTTCACAATGAAGGAACAAAAAACTAGCTTCAGAGGGCTTGGAGCCATTGTTTAAAAGTTGCCAAGCTCTTTAGGACATGCAGAAATAAAAGAAGGGCTGGTGAAAGCACCTCTGCGCCCCATCCCTCCCTCACAGCAACTTGCAGAAAGAAGTCAAACCAATAAACCTTCAAGTGGATTTTGAGCCTATTTCCATTTGTTTGTTTGTTTAGCAATTTAACACAATCGTCAGTTCTGATTTGAGGCTTACTGCTTCCAGGCCAATTTCAAGCAAAAGCACCTGAAGCTTTTCCCTGGTGCAGAGGAGAGCAGACTTCCCAGGCACACGGGCTTTGGAAATAAAGGAGCCTTTATGGCATGGGTACATAAAAATGGACAGGAAGCACTAGCTGTACTTAAGGAAACTTGCCATGTATTAAGTTGCGGCCAACTGAGAACATGTTACAGATAAAAGAGTTTTGGTTCCTTTCTGTTTTTGTGTCCCCTTGTCCACCCTGGCCCCATCTCTGCTCTCCCACCCCCACCTTCCCTGCCCATGATTTCCTATCCATTTCCTTTAGGTATTGAAAACTGGAGGTGGGGTATTGCTTGAGGGGATGCTGACGAGATGAAACTCTAGGCTAGAAATCAAGAGTCGCTAAGCCAGGAACAGAGGGATCTCAGTACTCTGCTGAAGCCTAAGCAGGCTTTTGTCTTCTCAGAGCAATATTGGATGACAGACGGATTAGTTGGGGCCCTGGGTAAGCCAAAGGCCTAAGGGTCAAAGCAATTGGTTTACAGTTACCCTAATAATGTCAGATGCCTCACACTCTTTAATTCTTTTCCTTTCTACACCAAATAATCTTACTTATTTCAAGTTTCTATTGTATGAAACAATGGTCATTTCTCTGTCTGCTTTTGCTGACGTTGGCTGTCCCATAGCTCCCCAGCTGAATAAACTGAGAGAGGGCATCAAAAGAAAAATAAAAACAAAAACAAATCTACACCTCTAATTAGCTTTTGAAACAGCAGTGTTTACCATTCACTGCATGAACTGACTGTCAGACATTATACCACCATGGAAACACTCCACAGCTGCATGTCATGAATGTAAAATAACACGAGGCACAGAATACAGTGCTGAATTGCACATGAATGAGAAAATACCAGGAAAGCTGCGTGACCTTCAGCAAGATTCAGTGTTTATGTCATTGAGAAGGATGAGCCAAATTATTCATGAGACTGAAAGGGGGAGAAAAGACGTGATCTTGGAGCAGTAAGAATTATCTTATTCTTGTGGGGAAAAATCAAGATAACGACATTAATATTACCTTTTCCTTTACACTCTATCTGAGCCAGAATTTTAGTAATATGTGAAGCTTTGTGTGTATTATCCAACCGTCAAAAGATGGTAGGATTTTAAAGCATCAATCAATGCAATATTTATTTGTTTATTTATTTTTATGAAGCAAATGCTTTCAGAAGCAAGGTGAATCAGTAGGTGTGAGTTATGAATAATATGGCTATAGCATGGAGGAAGCTTTTAAAGAATAAAATGTATCACAGTATCACAGTATCACACAGTATCACAGATTTCTAGGTTGGAAGAGACCTCAAGATCATCGAGTCCAACCTCCGACCTAACACTAAGTACTCCACTAAACCATATCGCTAAGCTCTACATCTAAACGTCTGTTAAAGACCTCCAGGGATGGTGACTCCACCACCTCCCTGGGCAGCCCGTTCCAATGCTTAATAACCCTTTCGGTAAAGAAGTACTTCCTAACATCCAACCTAAAACTCCCCTGTCGCAACTTTCGCCCATTCCCCCTCGTCCTGTCACCAGGCACGTGGGAGAACAGACCAACCCCCACCTCTCTACAGCCTCCTTTAAGGTAACTGTAGAGAGCGATGAGGTCGCCCCTGAGCCTCCTCTTCTCCAGGCTGAACAAGCCCAGCTCCCTCAGCCGCTCCTCGTAAGACTTGTTCTCCAGACCCCTCACCAGCTTGGTCGCCCTTCTCTGGACTCGCTCGAGCACGTCCATGTCCTTCCTGTAGCGAGGGGCCCAAAACTGAACACAGTACTCGAGGTGCGGCCTCACCAGAGCCGAGTACAGGGGCACAATCACTTCCCTAGACCTGCTGGCCACACTGCTTCTTATACAGGCCAGGATGCTGTTGGCCTTCTTGGCCACCTGGGCACACTGCTGGCTCATATTCAGCCGACTATCAACCAATACTCCCAGGTCCTTCTCGGCCAGGCAGCTTTCCAGCCACTCATCTCCCAGCCTGTAGCTCTGCTTGGGGTTGTTGCGCCCCAGGTGCAGGACCCGGCACTTGGCCTTGTTGAACTTAATGTAATCATGCATAATGTATAAATTAATATGTAGAAACCCAAATAATATGATGATGAGCTATTAAGGATTTTATAAAATAAAAACAAACCCTGAAACTCTTTCCAGTAACATAGCCTGAAGCTTTAGTGACACTCTACACTTATGAAAGGAAGTTGTGCATATTATTTGTGGTCATATTGCAACTGTAAATAGGAGATGTGACTTTGAAGATACTGTTCATCACGAGGAATAAAAATTCTTTTCTTCTACCTGATCTGCAGTTGGGTAGTGCCGCTGAGCTGCACTGATGCAATAAATGCAGAATTTATCCTGACACAAAAGGTGTGCCAGGCTGGGCCTTGGCACTTTTCAAAAGCCACATCTGGCACAGACCAAATGAAAAGCAAAAATATTGGGTGTGCAATGTCTGAATCGTTTCTGCTAAATAAAACCATGTAAAATGTGGACTGGTTCCTGCAGCCGTTTCCATTTACTGGCAGTGTACAGACATTTGACATCAGTGGCAATTTTAAACTAACAAAATGGTTAGTTAAGGAAAAAGGTGGTGGTTTTGTGATTAAGAAATTCTGAGGACTACAAATGAGTGTCACAAGTGTCATCTCCTTCGACGTTTGGGGCATTTAATGCCTTTTTTTCTTTACAGTACTCATCTCGTGATGCTGTATTGGCTGCCTGAAGAAAACTCAGTCAATTGGTTATTGTTTTAGTAAGCTCAGAGTATAAGTTGTCCACAAATGATTTCAGAAAGTGTTGACATAAATGGAATGACCACATTTATATCTGCCTCATGGAAATCGGGCTGTCCTTCAGGGAGATGCAGACAAAACCTCTGAGCACTTACAAAGGAATTCAGTTGATGGAGACATTATAAGTATTTGAAAAGCAGTCGGTAGTTTATTACTGCTTTGGCTGGAAAGAAGATTCAGAGAATTGTAGTTTTAAGAAACCGTAGCCTTGGCCATTTGCAGCCGGTTATTAAGTTATACTGGGCTGAGCAGTTCAGTTTCTGACATGTAATGAAATGTTTCTGAGATCCTCAGGGAGCATCTGGCTTTCCTTCCAGTTGTTTCTGAGGGGACTCCTGGCCTGTGACGGAGTTCTCCACCTGCTGCATTCACCATTTCTCCTATGAACAAAAGCTGCACAGAATTCCCTTTTTGGGGTGCTCTTTTGCATGGTCCCTAGAAAATCATGAACATTACACTCTCCAGCTGAACTGATTTGGTCCTGAAAGACACTTTTGGTATTCATATTCAGTAGCAAGAATCCAGTGGATTCTTACATTAAATATCGTGGGTTTTGTCTTGTGGTATAAACAGTTCTGTGGTACAACACAGTTATCTAAAAGAAGCTTACTTTTAACAAAGATCATTCTTCATCCTGTATTGAGGTTCCAGATTTTTCACTACCTTGAAATATAATATCCACATTTCCCAGCTCACATTAGATCAGTTAAGCCAGCATGTGTGCATGTGTTTATCCCTTTTCAGATATTAATTAGTTCGTTCTCTTGATTAAATAGACTTAAACAGCAGTGGAGTCTTTATCCAGCAGCCCTTTCAATTTAAGACTCAGCTTTGTGACAAGGTAACCCTGCCATCTACTGGAAAGTCTTTAGTAATGACTTTTGTCTCTAAAATCGGGGTGGGGTGGGGTGCCTACAGTTTTTACCTACACAAAAGGACACCTCTGTTCTGAAAAGCACAGGCTGATTTCCTGTTGTTCAGGGGAAATGTGTGTCTGAAATGTTCAGATGGTGAGTTACAGGAGAAGGCATCAAATATGTAGTAAAAAAGGACTTTTCCTTTCCATCTGGGACCATCAACCTTTTCTCTGTCAAAGCTTTCTGAATCTGTCATCCTCCCCTTCAGCCACTTTTTGGTTAGTGTCCCAGGACCAGGGGGATGGCTGGGGAATCCCCTGGCCTCCCAGTTCTCTGTGTGGTCAGAAAAGCTGGGAGCTCGCTGAGCAGTTGGGGTTGCATAGCTGCTTTTACAGCTCAGAGATTTCATATCTGTGGGTCTGAATTCCAGTTACGCATGGACCCCAGGGGTCATGAAGAATTCATCTGGGGAGATGGGAGAAGCAAGCATCTGGATAGAACAACAAGCAGCTGTGAAGGGGAGCTGTGCATGCATCCATGTTGCACGTCTCTAATTCCAGGTGATGCTGTGGAAGAGATGCTGGAGCTACACGGGCTGGTTGGAAGCTAGTTTGTCTTCTTTGTAAGTTACTTTGCAGCTGGTAGGCTGCTGGCATCTGGAAATAGTGGGTTTAGTAACAGGCAAAGGCTCTTCCTGGCTTTCTGAGCGCATGCTTTTCTCTCCCTGTGTATCTGTGCATCTGAGCAGTACAAGGACGTTGTTATAGCACAGTCAGACATATCCTGTTATATCTGTGCTTCTGGGAGCAACTCACCTTGAAGGCATCAGAGCTGACATCTCTACTGACCACAGCCCCACCCCATGTCACGTTCCTCCTATACACACTCCTTGGGGGTGAGTTTTGCTTTAGTTATTCCATAACACTGGTTTTCTGCCCAGAATTAAGCCCACAACTTTGTATAAAAGTCAATCTAAAAAGCAAGAAGGATTATCTTCTCTGAAAGAGAGGGAAACAAAACTCAAGCCAAAACATAAATCAAAATTTGTCACATAAGAGTCGAAGGAATTCGTAAATATCTGGCATTAGTTTTCAAGGACTGGAGGCTATGTCCCTGCTTAATCAACTGCCCTCCAGAGATTCCCAGATAAATTTGTCTGCAGGTGGTCTGTACCCGTTAGTACAGTACAGGCAACTTATACAGCTGTGTATGCTGCACAATGTTCCATGCTGGCGAATGGAGTCAGCTCTGACTTTAGCTGTGCTGGTCAGGACATAATGCTTGACCAGACTCGCATCCAAGCATCATGGGTGGGGTATCTGTATGGGGCTCCCTGCAGAAGGAGCGAGTTTTGATGTGCCAGCACCTGACAGTGCAGATATACCTAACCGGGACTGGCTTTGCAACCACTACAGCTTCCCGTTAGCGAGCAGAAGGTTCTCCAGAGTGATTTTTAAGTGTAAACAGCTTTGCAAATGAAGTATATGAAGCATCTGCTTCAGTTTTGTTTTTCAGACTAGATTGAAAAGGAAGATGCAACAGGCATATAATGTTAAGGATTATCATGTAATGGCAGAGATACCATCAAAATCTCATTAATGCTCTCTTACCTCCATGTACTATTTTTCAAAAGAGGTGATACTTCTTGGTAAGAGACTCTTCTATTATGGGGGAATTGATGTAACTTTTTCTTTGATAGCACAAAAGACCAAAATTGTTATCTACTCTTCATTAAAATTGTCATTTTACAGCTCATCTCTTCATGGAAAGACCTTGAATAGGGTTGGTATTACTTTCAGATATCAAAAGAAAAAAGTAATTGGTACCAGCACATTGTCTGCTTATTAATATTTCAGGTTTACCTTTGTTGAAAAAAATGATTTATATGATTTATGATAGTTTATTAAATTATTAAATGATTTAATGATTTATGATAGTTTTGTAGTTTTTAAAAGCTCCCTAAAGCTGCTTCTTCCTTTTCACATTCCATTTAACAGGGCTCAGATATTTTAGCTTTATAAATCTTTCCTTTTGTCTACAACACAGGTGGATTTTACTGCCTACTCTCATTGTCCCCAAGCCTACATTAACAAGCCACAGTAGGAGAAATCCTAACAGATCCTGGCAGGTTGCCTAAGAGGGAGAAAGTGGTACCATCTGCTAGAATAAATCAAATTGCTACGATTCCAAGACTGATAGACTGTCAAAATTTTCATTGTTGCAGAGTTAAATAGGGTAACTTTTGTCTCCGAAAGCTACCTGTGTAGTGTTCAGAGCATATGGATGTACTAAACTTTGAAAAACAGGAAGAGCAGAGCAGAGTATCCACCTGGCCAGCCTCCCGGCAGTAACCCTTCCTGGTGGAACTGGCTGCTGGGAATGTGGGTAATTTGTTCCTCTTTGCATATCTCTTGGTTCCAGCCACAACTGGAGTTAAATTTTAGTGCCACACCTGTAGTAAGTTTTAGTGCACTCAGTGTCTGGTCTGAAGCGCGCTTAGTTTCAAACCCAGTGTTACAAGACAAGAAAGGTAAATTTTGAAAACATTCAGATCTAGGATATAGACATGTCCTTTTTTTGGTTCCCCCAAATCTATGTTTATGTATAGTTTTATATATACCTGTAATATATATATACACACATATAATATATATATACATATGTACATATATTATATGGGCAAATGCGTGGTTTATTTATGTCATCAGTGCTCATGTATTGATGATAAGTGGTTGTTGAAAGTGTTTTCAGCTTAGAAAAAATGAAACACTTCCACTCTGGTGCTTATGGTTAGATTAAAGGTAAGTAATTTTGCCTGAGGAGTTTATTTCTGGAGTCCTGAGAACAGCTTAATACATTTAGAAAGCTAATTTTTGAAACTGCTGGAAAATGTCAGTCCATAGACTGTTCATTTACCATGTATACAGAATGTCTTATTAAATCATACAGTATTTAATCATAAAGGTGAAAACTTTATTTGATAATAAATACAGTATTTATGAATAATTTATATAAGAAATAAGGATGTATTAGATGAAACAGTATTCATATTTTCTTTGGAAAATACAAATTGGTCATTAAATGAATTGGACAGCTGTTAAATATCTACTGGTTTTAAACTCAACCAAGACTTTTAAAATGTACAAATTAAATAGTTATTCACTCAAATGCCATTCATTCCCATAAAGACAAATCAAACTCCCTCTGTTGGGCTGTGGGGGTATTTCCTGTAACTTCTGCTCAGAAATAGTTTATGATGACATTTTCACAATTAAACCTTCTGTTTTGAAATGACTTTGTTAAAAAAATCAGCAACATGATAAGGAAAAGAGACTGTGCACTGCAATAAGAATTTAACTTTTCTTTATGTAGAGTAAGGCCAAGTGCATCGGACTTACTTAGATCCCCTGTAGTGGTATGTAGTGTAGGGGTTCTGCTGGGGGGTTGCATGCTGCACTCGTAGTTGTCATCTCCCCCACATGCCATGCCTGGAGCACTGCAAATGTTCAGATTTTATGTAAAGAATATAGAATGAATCCTCATGAGTCTGCTCTTTCATATTTTAAGATCTAGGAGCGCTAGATAAACTGTATGATGACACTGAGTGTATGCAGCCACTTTCTTTAGTATTACAAACCTGTATGGCTGACATAGTAATGACAGTGCCAAATAGCAGGTAGTGCTTTCTCACTGGGCTTCCTGAACTGTTTATTGAGGAATACAAACACGCTTGTTAAAAAGGAAACAAAATCATTACACATTTTGGTCACACAAAGAGGCAGCAGTGCTAAGTCATACACCCAGGGGGCTGGACGCTCTGAAATCCCAGGCTCTCAGCAAGGTGGGTGTCCTTAAGCAAATCTCTTAAGGTCTTTGCCCTGAGCTACAGTTTATACACCAGTAACATGCAGGTAGTGTCTTCATAGTTAGATGATAGAGATACTTTAGGAGGTCCTTGCTGGATGTTCTGTCATTTGTATACACTGTGTAAAGTATTATTATTTGGATATTTGGAGTTATTGTCTGTTCCTTGTAGTTACTGAAGGTGATATTGCAACTTTTTTTTAATAATTATTATTTTTTATGTGAAATTAAGGCCACAATTTCTATACATTAATAAGCACAGGTTTCAAAAAATGCCAGTTTGTAAGAGAATTTTGTTTTGATCTCTTCATACAATTTATCTTACAATTTCTGACAGTTCCCTAAGCACCTGCTGTTGAAGGTATAGGGAGAAGTGGAAAAGTCAAGTGTCATAAATAAGAAAAGATGGAGCTGATTTAGGCCAAATATCAGCAACTATTGTACTGAATGCTAATATCAAAGTGCAATACTGCACTGGTAAGGGCTTTCAGCAGTAGTGCCAATTCATGTGTTAAAAACATCAGGCTTTCTTTCCATCTGCTCCCCTCCATGCCATTCTGCTTGATGGCACTCAAAGCCTTTGTCCTCTCAAGTAACAACTGACTTGTCTGCCCATTTAGGGTGGCCTGTAGGCTGATGTTCTGTCCTTCAGAATATGTACTTTAATGCAGCTGTTTGTCAGTGTCTGAAGTATTTTCTTTGTGCAACAACACTGCTCTGAAATGAACTGAATAATCCAGTCTGAGGGAGCCAGGGAGAAATGAGCACCATTTCTGCTTGCCTGGGACAGTCTCCAACACCCAGAATCGGCAAACACACTGACAGTATCTCTGAAAGCAGTGTGGTGAGAGACACAAATCATGCACGAGCAGGAGATACGCGGTTCAGCTCTGGAGAAAAGCATATGGAAACTCTGAAGTGTACCAGGAGAACTGCACAGATATGTCACTTTGTGTTTGTTCCCTTCCCTCGGGTGGTCTTGCTCCGCAGAAACCCAGTGCTGGCTCTGCCTGCTCATCTCACCTGCACCACGAGCTTTGCATCAAAGGGCTCAGAAAGCTGGGCAGCAGTAACCTGTACAGCTCCAAGTCAACAGGCATTAACAATTACAAACTTGCCAGTGCTGTAAAAATGAATCCAGCTGTCTACAAATAACGAAAATAAGCACACATTGGTGATGGGGTAAAAATAGGTGGCTTTTTGGGTTGGCACGTAAGGACAGAGAGAAAGTTAAGCATATGCCATTACTTTGCTTTTTGGTACACAGCTGTGTTGCGCAGTGTAAACCACCGCATCCCCCCTCTAACATAGCTCCACTGCTGCCAATTGAAAGCAAACCGCCTCTGCTAGTTTGGGGATTTGCTCCACACCCCTGTATCCATCACCTTTTCAGTCAGGCTGTGGGGTTCCTAGCCTGGGGCTGCAGATCCCTTTGTGTGGCTGTAGTGGGTTTATGTGGCAAGGTTTTGGTAGCAGGGGGCCATAGGGGTGGCTTCTGTGAGAAGGATCTAGAAGCTGCCCCATGTTAGGTAAGGGCCCCACTGCTGACCAGAGCTGAGCCAATAAGCGATGTTGTTTTGCACCTCTGTGAGAGCGTATTTAAGACATGGAAAGAAACACGCTGCACCACACAGCAGCTGGGAGAGTGAGAGGAGTGAGGAACAGCCTTGCAGGCGCCAAGGTCAGTGAAGAAGGAGGGGGAGAGGTGCTCCAGGCGCCGGAGCAGAAGTCCCCTGCGGCCTGTGGTGAGGACCATGGTGAAGCAGGCTGTCCCCCTGCAGCCCATGGAGTACCACGGTGGAGCAGGGTTCCACCCTGCAGCCCATGGAGTAGACCGTGGTGGAGCAGGTGGATGTGGCCTGGAGGAGGCTGCGGCCTGTGGAAGACCCCTGCCGGAGCAGATTCCGGGCCGGAGCTGCAGCCCGTGGAGAGGAGACCACGCAGGAGCAGGTGACGTGGCAGGAGCTGCTGCCCGTGGGGGATCCAGGTTGGAGCAGTTCGTTCCTGAGGGATGGACCCCGTGGTACGGACCCATATCTGGAGCAGTTCTTGAAGAGCTGCTGCCTGTGGGCAGCCCACGCCGGATCAGTTCAGCAAGGACTGCATCCCGTGGGAGGGACCCCACAGCACAGGGGACGAGAGTGACCGAGAAGGAGCTGCGGTGAAGAAGCGCTACAGACTGACCATAACCCCCGTTCCCCCGTTCTCCTGCGCTGCTTGGGGGGAGGAGGTGGAAGGGGGGAAGGTGCTTTTGGTTTCTTTCCTTTGTTTCTCGCTTCTCTAGCTTGTTAGTAATAGGCAATAAATCTTACTATCTCCCTACGCTGAGTCTGTTTTGCCTGTCACAATAATTACTTCGCGATCTCCCCGTCCTTATCTCAACCCTTGAACCCTTTTCATCGTATTTTCTCCCCGTTCCTCTTTGAGGAGGGGGAGTGAGAGAGCGGTTGTGGTGGAGCTCGGCCGCCCACCCGAGTAAAACCACCACAGCGGCCAAAAGGAAGTGCTTCTAGGAGGGAATAATCCACTCTGGATTTTACTCTCTAAGCTCCCAGCTTTAAAATGAAGATGTTATCTACTTTGCAAAGGCAACGTTGCATAGGCAAGTTGCAAAAATACCTACACTGTATATCCATCATTCCAATACTATGGTGAACTTGAACAAGCAGAAGCTGTTTCTGATTCTGTTCAGGATGCTACTTCTTTGGTCTTTTTGACTCATCCTCATGTAATTACTGACATGCAGGATCACATACTAGCTGTAAGCTTTTAAGAGACTTTTTAGCAGCTAGAGATAATCTCACTGCTACCTGGCATCTCTCCTGCATCTCTCCTGGAATTACACTGATCCAGGCTCAAAGAGAACAGAATTGGCTATAATGTTGTGACAATGTCAGATGTGGTTATAGGCTATAAATAACTAACTGCAGAGTTATCATGGACCAGCAAAAAATGGGCCAGGAGTACCAAGCTGGTGGGCGATATGTGGGCTCAGCAGAATTTATTTAAATGTCTCAGTGCATGCAGCAGTCTCTTGTACCCTGAGGACATAAAAAGTTTATTTTTCTGCAGCAAAGGGGAGGAGAGGATTTCCACTTACCTTTAGCTTTCTGCAGTCTTACAGTTCTTAAAAAAATGTACTGCAAAAGGGGGAAAATACTTATAAATCAGATTACTGATTTTAATATATCTGATTAAAAAAATTATGCTTTTGGGAATGGAACTTGGTTGACTGCCTTGGCAAGAAGTCATTGGCAGATGTGCAAGAGAAAATGCCAGACTTAATCTAGATGTGAACAAGAAATTCCTGTAAATAGTGACCTGCAGAGATGATCCCGTCAGCGGGGCACCCATCAGCGAGGCTGGTTGACCTTCCCCGAGCTGTCTGGTTTGGGGGAGCTGCAGGGGAGCACTGGGGGCCAAGCTGCTAGCTGTCAGTATTGAATCCTCTGCAAGGCTAAGCGTTGTGTCATCCACTTCAATTTTTTAAGTGTCAGGAGCACTTAACACAGGGCTGTGAAATTCATCTATGTTATTTCATTACAGAAACAAATGATGCTGTTCCCTTCAGACTGATGGGCAAGAGATCATGGCTAGCAGGAGCTGTGAAAAACTATAATATCTTCATTTAAATGAGTATAAGCCAAACAGCAGGTTTAGAGGAAATGAACACATTTTGGTGGGTGTATGAGCCAGCTCCAGTGGGAACATGGAAACAAAGTCAAAGTTGCCAGATGATTGGGAAGTGGCTGTAAATATCTGAGAGTGGTGCAGTCCAACCTCTGCTAAGTGTCAGCTTATGAGACTGGGGAACTCAGCTGTTGTTTAAAACAAATCATTCGCATGTGAAGGAAAACAAAAGTAAGAAGGATTTAATGGGATTCAGCGGGATGAAAATTAAGAATTTCAGTCACAAGCTTTAGATCCCTCACAGCCCTCACAGCACTGATTTTTTTTTTTTTTTTCTGACAAGTTTAGGTGTATGGGCTATCCCTTCTCAGCCATCTATGGAGATCTTGCCTTCTTGTGTCAGAAGCTAAATCTGAGCCTGACAGAGCTTCACATAAGTAACTGCAAGTATTTTGGAGTAGATTCTGGCAAAGAAACCATACAACTATTTACAGAAATAATTGAGGTGTTTCTATTTTGTGGAAGTATTATCTCTGTTCAGTAGTGGAGGAAGAGTTATATGCTGCTTTGCTTATTGTATGAACATCCTGTGACAGTATAATAGTGAAGGAGGATTTATAGGATATCTAGAAAACTCCTGTAAAGTCCTTTTTGCTGATTGAAAAGTGATCCATAGTGACTGTAGGATTAGGAATGGGTGTATAGTTTTGTCCTGTAAGAAAGTAAGTAAGACAATGCCTTGGTAACGAGGGAACTCAATATTAGAACAAAAATTTAAGATGTAAAGAAAGCCAAGGATATATCTTAGACTTTAGAACAGCTGGTTTTTTTTCCTCCACTCTAAAGTTTTTTTCTAGTTTACTTTTTTACTTTTTTTTTTTAATGTGTTTGTAAGTTGTATAATGTTCCCAAGTGTTTATATATAAAAAATTTAATTGGTAAAGGAGTTTTGGGGGCTTCCAAGAACCAAGTTCCAATTTTAAATTGTCTATAGTCTGAGTACATACATTGTTTTGTACTTACATCTAAGGTGCAAGCCAGGTTTCACTGGGGCTGAATTTGAAATGCTGTCATTAGAGACAGCATTTTTGAATACCCGACTGTGGTCACTCAATTAGAAGACTTCGTGGCTTCTAGTGTCCTTATAATATTATATTTATTCTTTATCTAGTGTTCCACATTTTTTAATGTAAAACCTGTAACATTTCTGGAAGTTAACACTCCAGTTTTACTAATCTTATTATGTCTGCAATGATATCTTTGCTCATCATGTAAAATCTGTAGAGGTGCAGGGAAAAGAATTGGTAGAACCATTTTAGGTTACAGGTAAGAGGTATTGGTACAAAGATCCACCAGTGCTGGCTTTTGTACACAGACAGGGAGCCAAGTATTCTTCTTTGTGGGCATCTGTGTCCGTCTCATTTAGTGCAATCTTACTGTATTACATTCCCAAAGGAAAAGGTATGCAAATAATAGATCAGACCCAAATCCTTATAATGCTCATATGGTTCCCCCTTCCTACTCCTTGCAATTTTATTGTCCTGTGAAAGAAAATATCACATGACTCGCAGCATACTCAGAACAAGAAAAATTCACCATATGGGTAAACACGGTGCAGAAAAAGAAAACATCTTTCCTTCAATAGTTTCACTTACTCCTCTCTCCATGGCTTCCTCCATGATCAGCTGTTGTGTTTTGGAGATTTCCTTAATTGTAATCCACAAAACCATTCCAGTGGAAGGATGACTCTACGCTGCCAAGCCTGGCAAAAGAAAAGATACAAATGATGTTTTATTGATCCTGCGCTCTCCAACACTGTCATACTGAAAGTAGTTTCAGGATGGGCAAGGTTTCATCTCCAGTATTGTAATTTACTACACATTTTTTGTGGCCATGTTTTGTGTGATGACCAAGCGATTCTCTCTTTTCCTTCAGCCGGGGTTAGGTTTCCCTCTGTCCATCAATGATCATTGCAAATCAGCGATGTGTGCCATTCAGAATGACTTAATCAATGCTTGTTTTACATAAAACGCTTTAAAAAAATAAAATAATAAAAACATATTTATTCTCCATTACTAGCAGACGCATACTGAAACAAAAGGTAGAGAAATGCGGAAATGCTTTCTTAACTTGCACTGGGAACAGTCACACTACTTTGATCCTTTTCTGTTCAGCATATCTGTGTACATGTGTAGACCCTCTAGACTCCTGTTCAGAGCCTGGCAGCTTGGTACCTCGTCTCTTCCCATCATTTGACTTTGCAGTCTGTGGCTGCTGCTAAATTGTTTATTTGCAGTAAGTCGTGGTACCAGGTTACCACATATTTCTCCATGAAAGCTGTAACTTTAAAACCGTGCATCCTCTTTCCAGACAGCCTGCCTGTGACTGGCACCTTTCAGTTAAAGGCCTGCTAACTTCACTTGTTGCTTTCTGCATTTATACCAAAGAATTGCTTCAGTGGTGGGCTGTAGGCTCATTGACAGAGTCAAAGCAAACGTAGGCCAAAAACATTCAAGGGAGAATTTCAGGCCTCAGATTATTCTTCCTAGCAAGTTTATATAGGTAATGCCTCAGATTATCAGCATTTGCAGCTGTTTGAATAATAATTATTCCCTCAGAGGGTTTATTTCATTCCTGTCCATTTTCTGCTCCTTGCCAAAGAAGCTAAACAGTGTTTTGAGGAAGATCTAGATCACCAGGTCAATTTTGCACAGCAATTGTTTTTAAAATAAAACAGACAGCATCACAAAACAACTTCTGGGAACATATACATCTCAAGTAATTACCTGTGAGTAAACCTATGCTCTGAATGTAAGCCCACACTGTAGGGCCGTTTGATGCAGACAGAAAGCTTTCTAATTAGCTTTAATATTTATGTCAATTTTTAAAAAGAAAAGTCCAGCAGGTTTAGTGAGACATGCCTTGCATAACTTATTTTTTCACCTGTTTAAGCGGTAGGGATAGACGCTCATATCATAAATATCTCTCTGAAGGAAATGAATTCTTTGTACTCTGTCCTGCACAGCCTATGTATGAACTCACAGCCTGCAAACCAGCGTTCAGTTGCCTTAGCAGTGCATTTCAGACACTCCTCGTCACACAAACCATCCTCGAGGCAAGCAGCTCGTGCCACCCAGGGCAGCAGGACAGGCTCACAACTCTCCTCTTCTGAGAACGGCCTGTGAGTTACTGACCATTTCCACCTCCTCAGTTCTCTGCCAAGAGCAGTAATTTGGATTAAAAACAAACCAAAACAATCTAATTAGCTTATGTTTTATGCTCTGACTGGAAAAGTTATGACTTACCAACAGAGATATGGGCGTTGGGCACGCAGCAGAGTGCAGTTGCTTCCCATCATCAGCGTGATGCTCCAAAGCTAGGTCCCTTCAGGTGCTTCCCTCTCTGTGAAGCTTCAGCTCTCAGCAGTGCTCAGAATATTTTTATATCCCTGCTAGGCACAAGATTTCACTGACACTGCTTCCAGTTGCTGGCCTTTGACAGACAGCAGGACAGCCCCTGGCAGAGCCAAGGATGCTTTGTCTTTGGAGCCCCGTGACGTTGCTGCAGCAGACGAGTCGCCCACTTTGTGGACGCTGCAATCCAATGGGCTTCAGTCCCAGCTCCTTCCTGCCTGCACCTTGCTCCATGGTAGCTTCGGGTAACACTGCAGGTATCAGTTAAAATCTGTGATGTGATGTCCTGGGAGAGTTAGGCTCCCTGATTTTTGCCTCTTTTTTTTTTTTTTTTTTTTGTGCTAGATGCTCACTGAAGATGAGTGGTAAGGTGTCACTTCCAGGATTGGCTCCTGGCTGAAATCTCCCTAACTCTCCTGTTCAGAAACCTGTGAAAATTGTCCTGGAGCTCATCCAGGTGCAGTCCTTAGCATCTGCCTCTTTCAGGGGAAGTGGCCCCAGGGCTCGGAGCAGAGGTGACTTTGTGCTGCGGGTGAAGAAGTGCTTCTCTGCTGGGCTCATTTCCTTCAGCGTGGTGAGGTGTTACAGTGAGTGTGACCTGTAAGTTTAGAGCCAGAAAGGCTTATGCTAGACCTTCTCTATGCATTTCGGTTGCGTGTGCGTGTAAGTGTACATATGCAGACTCTCACTTCTGAGGATGGGCAGATTGCTGCATCACCTCTTCCCTTCGTTTGATTTTGTGGCTCAGGGCTGCTGCTAACTGATTACATCTGCAACTATTACCAGCTGCTCTCAGTTATAATTTAGTCTTGTTAGACGCTTGCTATGATGTAGGCAGAAAAAAAAAACCAAAAAGACAGTTTCTTATCAGATCAGAATAGTCTTACCTCATGAAACCTTTCCAGTAATTACCTTGCAGTTAGGCAATAATGTGCTCTGATGCTATAATATAAATGGAAGCGTGAAATCCAGAGTAATATGAGACAGCACATGGGCACAGCAGACATTGTCTCATCTCTAAAACATCACTCTATCCCTACTGCAAGAAAAATAAGTTAATTTTCATCTAAACTCAGAGAAACCCTCTGATTCCTGTCAAGCTTTGAGCATTTTAATTTGTACAAAGTTCTCTTGGCAGTGCTTCTGCCTTAATAAAAGACACGCTTTTCTGCAAGATAGGCAGATCAGAAAGGCTGGTACTCCTGACGTTTCCTCCTAAATTAAGGTTTAAGCGTCCTGAGGAAAGTAAACATATTTTGCATAAAGTTAGAGGTTGCTTATGTAAATGTATAAACCTGTGTAATAATTAACTGTAATTAACAGGCCCTGCTAAAATAAACTGTGAGATGGCATAATCCAGTGTCACAGGGAGATGGGCTCTGAGATAGGAGGTTAGGTCACTGGGTAGCAGACAGGGGTAAGGTAGGGCTTAGGCTCCAAAGATAAAAGAAGAAATGTAAAGCTTGAATTCGTGGCAGGTTACCAGGGAAGCTTTTTAGATTTCAGGCATAAAGCACTGAGCCGTGTTTACACTGGGATCCTAAAGCAGTTTTTAGGCTATGATTAGCTTTGTCTGGCGGGAAGGTGAGAGGTCAGACCAAGTAAAACCATGATTTATGCAAACCTGAAAAACAATCCTAAATGGTGCCATAATCCTAGTTCTAATATCTAGCTGGCCTAGAAGAAGTGTGAGATGAAACTGCGTGATCTCAGTTGGAGAGATGATGGAGAGAAAGAATGGGGATGTGAAGGCTGGGGCTAGAGTGGGGAGTCAAGCTGATGGAGCTCCAGGGTAAAGAGGCTTTGTGCGAGGGAAAACAGAGCCTCTGTCCTGTGTGTCAGCTGGAAGCTCACCAGCAGGCTAGGAAATTACTCTGTGAAAGATGGAGGTGAGACTGGGATGTAGGTAGGGCTGTGGATGAGATTAAAAAAAAAAAAAGGATTAAGGCACTGATTTGTTTCAGACTGACTCGAGAAATGACGCTAAATTCGGTTTCTGGGCCACCTTTTGCTTTGGGGCTTAAATGACAAAGCTGGGGAAAAGGCTGGCGTTAAGGCTGGGGTACAAGGTAGCATTTGCTTCTGCTAATGCCATCAAGCCTTGCTGACAAGTTGGTTACACAGAGGTGGCCAGGCTGTGCTGGGTGTCAGTGCCAGTTTGTGTCACCACAACACGTGTACATGTGGGACTGGGTGGAGCCACCAGATTAGGGAGAAACCGAGTGTTTGCTTCCAGTGAGCCTGCTGAAGAAAGCGTGGAAAAACTCAGATGCTGCGGATTGCTCCGTATGTAGAGCTTAGGGATATGGTTTAGTGGAGTACTTAGTGTTAGGTCGGAGGTTGGACTCGATGATCTTGAGGTCTCTTCCAACCTAGAGAAATCAGTGAATCTGTGTGAATCTGTATGAATGTGTAAATGTAAATTAATGCTGATTAGTATTTTTCATGAGGCTGAGCTGGAACTACAGGTAAGCACTGCTCAAATATCATTTCCTTTGAATTTGCTTGGATCTTGGCAAATACAGCAGCAGCAGAGATGCTACAGACGCACCCTGTGTGCACTGACCTTTCAGCTGTTTGCCTGCTGTGTCAAGTGCTGTATCCTTCTGGGCCCTGGATCATCCCAGGACGCTGGAGGCAAACCCAAGTAGAAGTATAAAAAAATCAATGCTCTTGATTTCAAAGAGCAGCAAAGACATGAGTCAGTCACAGAGACGTCATTCCTGAGTACCCTCCCTGTTGTGTTCAGCCATAATTTCATTGGAAATCAATCTTAAGCACTATCTTAGAGGGAACTTCTTCTGACTCTATTTTTTTCCCATGTTCTTTGAAGTTTCTTCATGAAAGCTGTAAAAAAACAACAAAGTTGGTGGCCAAACAGTGGCAGCTGATGGGTTAATTGAATGCCTGGCTTTGGAAGGAAGTGATCTGGCAAAAAAAAAAAAAAGGGGGGGGGGGGCTGAAATAACCCTTGCCTAATTACTGGAAAATCTTCCTGGCTAACTGGCCAGCCTGCCCACATCCAGTAGGCAACCCTTGGAGGATAGCTGGTTCTCATAGTACGATCTAAAACTAAACTAAAAGGCAGGGCCAAATTCTGTTGTCTTTTACATGTGCTCCGTAATGGTCTATAGACCACTAATAAACTTTGGTCTATAACGCACCACTGATAACAGTGAGGAAGGTCTTGTGGCTGAATCAGAGAACCTGAAAGTCAAAATGTCTAGGTTTCCACCTCTGCCACAGGCATCCTCAGAAACTTTGGACAAGCAACTATTTTTGTGTCTCAATATTCCAAACTATAGAATAAAAATATTTAAGCTATGGGTAAATGTACATTTTTTTTTTTGTGAAGAATGTCTTGGAAATAAAATACTTTTTCTGGGTCTACCAACACGTTGCGTGCCTACATCCAGCTGGACTTCTGAAGCCAGGCATGGCGTAGTTCACCTGCTTACCTGAAAACAGGTACTTTTCCTTAATTTTGCTCTGATGTTGTATACAGGTTGAGACAAAAGCTTTGTTTGTTTGTTTTTAAAAAGTCATTGTGATTACACGCTAGTACTCGCCCATGTGAACGTGTTGGTGTGCGTAGCCAAAGCATGCATGTGCCTCTGTTAACTTGAGCCCTATTAATAAAGTTTTGTCTCAACCTACTGAAAAGAAAAGCATCAAAACAAATACATAGTCTACGGCAGTTTATATTAGACTGTGTTTTTGTTTTGTTAGAATCTGCTCATGCATTTCATCACATTTTGGAAACCTGATGAGTCACTGCATTTGTAATGATCTTTGTTAAATTATTGTCTTCTATTATGTCATCTGCACCTTGCACAGTATGTGAAGTAATTCTGCCTTAATTTGCTTTATCATCAATCATGACAAGTAAAATTTAAATACAGAAGGAATCATCATGTCCACAGAGCATAAGGTTTTGTCGATGGACTGAGGGGTGATGCCTATTTGGTTCTTTGCCTTTGCTAAGTAGTACAAAGCCTGCTTGCCAAGGACAAACTCCAGAGGAACCACACGTCTATACATTTGTTTTTTTAAAGTATAATCAGTAAGAGGCCACTCATTAGTGACTCATAGTTGAATCTAGAAAGATCAGTGGTTGATTCCTCAAGGACTTGTCAGGGAGAAGGACTGTCAAAACCAGCCATGTGACTGTGAAGCACTGCAGAGGACATACAGCTCAGGTGTGTGGCACCAGGGAAAGCAGGAAGATGTTTTTAGACCTGTGTAATGAGGTACTGGTCCTCCACTGATCTCAACTACATAACTAGAGGGTTGCTTTATGCAGTGCTTGACCTTTCAGCATGCAAAGATTTTTTTCAGCAAAGGATATTGATGAGTTGAGGCTTGTCATTCAGTTGACTAGTACAGAAATCACAAACATGTTCTGGAAGTTTGTAACATGAGAAAACCTTCTGAAGCTGTGCTTACCCTGCAGAGGTGATTTTAGAAAAAGAATTAATCTTAACTACTTGACCATCAATGTCTATGGAAAGACAAGGTGTTATCTTAAGCTTTTAATATTTGTTTAAAAATAGCCTGGATGGAACAAAATGTAAAGAAAAAAATATATTCCTTCCGTTTAATTAAGAAAGTAAAATTGGTAACAAAATTGTGTCTGGCCTTTCTGGGCTAATAAGGCAGCAACCTCTGCCTTTGTATCTCTGTGAAGGGTCAGGTAAATTTCAGAAGAAACTCACTGTGCTGAGCTGTCTATGGGAGCAGAGATTCAGGGAAGCTGAATTTTAAGGCAAGTCCAGTGATGAGTCAATGGAGTTTCTCCAGCCAGCTTGACGAAGTCTACCTGCTGGGATCCTTGAGGAAAGGAGTGTGAAATCAGCATCCTTTACAGTGCATGTAACCCCTTGCTATCAAGTGTGCTGCCTGGGCTAAAGGAAGCACTCAGGATGAATATTTTGTTAACCGGCAGAATTGTCAAGGCAGCCTGATAGGCTCGACACCCCTCCCCTAGCTTTTTTTTTTAAAGCAGAGGACTCTTCCCGTATATTTGACTAGTTATATATGTTAGCTGGGACAGAAGAAAATGCACTGCTTCTTGTGAAAGGAAAATTGTGACAGGAATAGTAAAAACCACAAGCAAGTACTTTTGTATTCTTACTGAAGAATGTAATGTGGGTCGTCTCCTGCTGTAAGGAAATTGAAGGCTTGCAAGCAAGAAGAAAGCCATTCTCAAAAAGGACCTATTTTCTATATATATTCTTTTCATATCACCAAAGAGAAGAGGCAGTGTGATCAGTGACAGTGGAACAAGAACTAGTGTAATTAAATTTTATTGCTCCTGGAGCTCTTTTGTTCCCCTCAGCATACAGTCACGACTGAAATTGAGGGATGGTTATGGGCTGGAGGGAATGGAGTGCCTTCTAACACCTGCATGTGCAAAATCAATATTTTTCTCTCTGAGTTATATTCTGGCTCTATAAATTATTTTATGTTTCATCTCACGAGTCCTTTTTCTGGGTGAAAGCTCTGCTGTGATTTTCCCATTTGGCACCTGGTGTATCTCTTGTTTATGGTCAGTACTCAGTGAAACTCCAGTGCATTGCTACCATTTTGAGTGGTACAGGGGAACTTAGCTTTCTGTGTATCTTCTGGTAAACACCTGAAGAGAATTTATCTTTGTCTTTGGAAAGGAAAATGTTTCTGTCTTTAGTTTGAGCCTGACACATTTTTGAAGCATGCTGAATAGAACTGTTATAACTGAGCGTTTGTCTTGTGTGTGCAATCACATACACCGACTGAGAAAAAAGGAAGACCTCTGAACACATTCTGGGGAGACCTAGCAGCAAATACTCTGCATACAGATGAAGTGGTGCACTGAAGTTTGACACCTTTGACCTCTTTGTTCCACTTTTCAGATCTGGTGTATTTCCTCTGGAGATTTCTGAGTTTACAAAGGCACATGGAGCTGATGAGATCCTGGTTTCCTCCGCAATAGGGTCCTCTTCTGCACATCTGGGGTTAATTCCTGAATGCTGAGGAGGCTGTTTGCTGCCCTTGGAGCTGTGCAGGTGATGGAGTCTAGGTCCTCCTAGGAAGCACAGAAAAGAAACTTAAGTCTGGTCAAAGTTGTATTACAACTTTGTCATTGATTAAAGGTGCCTTTCATTTGCACAGACTTATCGCTGCAAGTTTTCAGTGACTCAGCAAACTGAGGATTTTGACTGTCGGAATAAAACAGTCTCTTGTGGCGCAATGCCAGAGTTTGGTGTGCTTTCACTTAGTGTTATCAGAAACTGAAAGTCAATAAAATTTATAGCAGCAAAATTTACCGATGTGGCCGTGACCTTGCTGGAGAAAGTTCTGTATTCAGCGGTGTCAGCAACTGTCTCCTCTCTCTGTTCAGTAGCTGAGTCCTCTCTGTGGTTTGTATCTAACTGCCTCTTGTACACGAGGAAAAGGATGGAGTTTCATGTAATTTTAAATTCTAGTCTCCTAACATGGTACAATTTAAACTACATTATACATTATAAAAAGACTCCATCTTGGTTTACCAAGAATTGCAAAGCAACAGTTCTCCCTAAGAACTTTGACAAGGGATAATTATCCTGGCTGTTGGGAGAAGAAGAAAAAGCTTCAAAGGACAGAAATCTGCTTAATTTTTCTGGGCATCCTGTGTGTTACTTTCCAGCTGGAAGGGCATGGTTTTCTTGCACGTCTGCCTTTGAAAAAAAGATTTCCAGAAAATGATTACCTGATAGATTATTACTATTTTTTAATCATAAGAAGTATAATTTGGCCATATTTTAATTCCTTGCTTGCTTTATGAATGTATAATGTTCATTTCAGAATGCAGCACCAACCTCTCTGGCAGTCCCATTGCAAAGCACTCTGCTTGCTAGTTGTCTACGTGGCAGTATAATACGCAGCCAAGTGGAGAGGTTCCTCCTTTCCCATGTCCTCTCTGTCCTCCCATCCTCTGGCACAGATTAGCACTGCTCTACAGCTGTACGCAAATTTCAGTGCCAGCTGTGGTGACTCACATGTGCAGCTCTGCCATTTCAGTGCTCCAGAGACCTGTCCCTTCTGTACCATTTTTATTCCTTTAAAATTCCACTGGCGAATTAGATGTTCCTACAGAGAATATATACATAGGCAGAAAAGGATCTTCCTTTTTGCAAAGAAAACAGGTGGATAAAGGATCATTCCGGAAAAATGACAGAAAAAAAAAAAAGAGACCAAAAATAATTTCTACTGAGACAGGGTAGTAGACATTAGAAATATTTTTTGCCACAAGACAGACAAAGTTACATTTTGTACAGATTAGAAAAACTCACTCCGTTTAGCAAACAATTGGGAGTTCAGAAAAGATCACATCACCCAACAGTTACCAAGGGAAAATTTCAGCAAAGAATCACAGCTACCAAATAACACCTTGGGATTTGATCATGTGTCTTGGTTTACAAAAGAGCACATAAGCAGAACTATCAGCTCAGAGGAACTGCTGTATCTCTTTTAGCAACCATGTTAATAAAACATGGGATGAGCGATTCAAACATAAAAACAGCTTCAGTAGAAAACAAGCCAGCAGGAATGAGGCAGAAGGAAAGACAGAGGGGGAATGCATGCTTCATAAAAAGCTTGTTTTCATAAATAATTATTTGTGAATTATATTCCCAATCTAGGAGGGCCTTTTTATCTCTATGTGTCAAAAGGAAATTCAGTGGTAACAGATTATTTCATACACACCGTTTCATCCCAATCATCTGTGTACTTTGAAAACATCTTAAGTTTTGCACCTAGCTTTGCCCTGGGGTGCATGCTACTCCTGGTTTCCTGTGTTTGCTCAGGTAGTGGCTGCAATACTATTTTCCTCCAGATCCTTCCCTGCCCCAAAATCTGCAGTTTCTGTTTGCCTCAGGTCTTACTCCCGGGTTATCTACTGTTTTCTATGGAGCAAGGTGGATTCTTTATATTTGCCTATCTTGGAAGGACTGCAAACTCTGAAGTAAAAGAAATATACAATAGTTTATATCCATACATTGTTTCTCTGAAAACTCGCTTACTGAAGATGTTTGTTTTGTCTCTTTATGGAAATTCTTTGATAATCCTAAACAGCCAAAATAGGGAGAGGATAACCCTGTAACGTTTTTGTTTAGGAAAAGGCAGTAAGTTTCATTACTTCACTATGAGCCCAGGCCTTTGGTTCATTAAGGCATTTTCTCTAGTTCCTGGAAATATTTTGGAGAATGAGAATCTGAATGTAAACCGAAGAAATCCTATTCCCAGGTTGCACAGCCTGGAGGAGGCACACCTGCTCGCTTGGAACCGTGTGATGGGACAGACCCTGTGCTGCCTCGCTTCGGTCTTCACTGAATTAGCTCCAGCTCCCTGATGCTTCCCATCATCTGGATGCTCTATGCTCTCAGTGTTTAACTCCTGGTCATTCCTGATCTTTTTCTTTCTCTTGTTAATAGGATGATGACTCCTTTGTTTGCAGTAGATCTAATACATTGCTCATAAATCAGTTGGTGAAAAACTGCACCCACGTTTCTGCTGTAGAAATACTGCATCAGATGCTAGCGTTCCACTCCGTGTTTTTGGAACCTTTCCCGTAAAGCATTTAGTTATGTTTTCTCTTTCCCTAATTATATTCACCCTTATATTGATCTTTTTTTTTTTTTTTCCTTTTTTTTGGTCTACTTAATCTGTCTGTATAAACTAGATAGTGAAGCAGTGTAGTCCTTAGGCTGGCAACAGTGTTAGCTGTTGTTAAGGGAGCACTTGTTTTGTAAATGTTGAACCTGGGTCCCGAAATGCATTCTAATTAAAACCTGTGCTATTTGATATTAACAGATGATACTTGCCAGACCTTGGCAACAAAAAGCTGAGGAGTACAAGAATTAAAGGTGCCACCTGCTCTTAAATTCACTTGAAAAGTCCTTGAAGTAAGGTGGTCTCTCAAATAGGAGTACACATAGCTTCAGTGAATAATAAAGGCAATTAATAGACAAGTGCAAAACCACCTTCCTCAAGTTATAGCTGTTGCAGAAGTTGACCTGTTTACCACCTCAAACCAAAGCAAACCAAATCTGCTTTGACACTGTCCTGTGGAGAAAATAAAATATTCTATTTTCAGATGAGATTGAGAGAAAAATAGGGCCCCAGAATACATTTCAAACACCTTTTGATGAACAGCATTATCAGATGCATCTGTTCATCCAGGGCTAATTCGTGTTCAGCAGCACTATGCCTTGGTCCATCTGGCCCAGAGATGCACGCTGAAGGAAGATTATATGTAATAAACAGGATCTGTGCTACCATTAAATGCATGACCAGAGAACAAAGTACTTCAGAATTAACATACTGCAATAGCTTCCTTAAAGATGTATATTAATTTGAGATAATTGGCTGTATAAAATGTGTTATAAAAATAACTTTTGAGCTATAAAAATAATTTTAAAGGAATCAATGTATATTGTTCTTTGACTTTCCATTTATGTTATAGCTTAAATACATAGAATTATTTCTCCTTAGCTGCTGTTCCTTCCAATACCTCTACAGATCAGACACTTTCTGAAAACATGAGTTTTCTTTTTCCACTGTCAGGAACCAAACAAGAACCAAACAAGAGCAGAATTCTGTATCTGTGATTTTGCTGGGATTCAAGATGAGGGAAATTTTGAGACTGTAATTAAAAACATGCGAGAAAACAACAACAACAAAACAGTTTCTTAGAAATAGTGTCAAGCAATTTCCAATCTATTTTCCTTTTTAAAGCATTCCATTGCATCAAACGGATGTATATAGAATGGCCTGTGGACTACTAGGGATATCACATCACAGTTTTAGCAGACTGGTGGAAACTAGTTGAAATAATAGTCAAGTACAAACGTTTCTGATAATCCTTATATAAATTTTCTTTCTTTTTCAATAGTATGGCATTAGCTCCAGTTTGTGAAATAAACCGTAAGTATAGCTTGTTTGTTGTATTATATCTCATCATTTTATTTTGTTATTATTTTTTTCTGTCAGCATGCGTATGTTAACATTTCTTTCTCCCAATCTCTTGGCCATTACTAAGATAACTTGCACACATTCAATTGGATTAACTCATTCTGTATCATTTGAAATGATGAAGAGATCACAAAGCCCTTGACATTTATACTTACACTTTTTAATGCTTGGGTTGTAGGCTACTCGGTGGAACTCTCAGGGAAAGACACTGCTCCTAAACAAAATTAAAACAATACTGCTGTTTTCCCTATTCTGAAATGCCAAAACTTCATGGAAACCCCCAAAACTCAACACTTCAGTTTTCCACTTTGCTTCTCAAACATGGTATCAGGTCACCTTACAGGCTGGCTGAAACCAGAATGCTAAAATCTTTTGTACACTTCACAGCTCAAAAGACGCAACAGGGTAGTGCAAGTTAAAGTCACACAGTTGATATTAATGGTCAAACAGTGTGCTCATAAGTAAATTATCTGTCTAGTACAGGATGCTAAGACTTTTGGAAAAATGACATTGGTTTAAATGTTTCTGAGCTGAGCATAGTTTATGAAAATAGCTGTTGCTACTTTGCTCCATCTTGTTTGCACTTCCATGGACTTTGGTATTGTTGGGAGTTGGATCTCAGGAAGATGTTGCTGAGTTTGTAAGAAAGTTACAGAAGCTTTGTTAGCTCTTCCTTCCCTTCTTGGTCTGACAGGTAATGTTCCAAGCGGCAGATGCTTGGAGACCTCCCCTTTGGGAAGATGAAGTTCATGTTTGCTGTTACTTTGTCTTCTATCTAACTAATGACAGTTTCAGCAATGGAAATGAAGCATGTTATATAGCAGTGCAAACAGATCACTTAGCTACAAGCTTAAGGAAATCTCATTTCCATGTGTGAAGAAGTTGTTATAATAATACCCAAAAAAGAAATATCATTATTCCTGCTTAATAACTTGAATGCTGCCTTTCCACTTAGTGATCTTGTCCACATTTTGAGTGGTAGAACTGCAGTTTTGTGGATTAAGCTCTATCTAAATATCATCTCCTGGAGACTAACTAAAATGATTTATCCTTCTGCTTCTTTGTCGGAGCAGTAAACAACACTTTAGTTTGAAACCACTCATTGCTTTCCAGCACATTTTGTCCTTTAATGTGAACCCCAAGGCTCTACATATTCATGCTCTTTTAACAGAGGCGTTATGGACCATGTCCTTAATAGTGTAAGACTTGACAGAAAAAGCTTTGTTCCTTTAAAATTTTCTTTTACTGGCATAGTGTTCTTTCTGCAGGTCCTTCTGTTCTGACAGCTCTGTAACCCTGCTCCTGTTTAACCTCATGCAAGAAAGCAGAGTTGGCATGGATAAAAAGGAAAAGTGTTCCATTCTTATTTGTGCATGGGTACACACCTGTGTGAAAATCCCCAAATGTCTCTGAGATCTCTATTTGTAGAACTGTGCTGATAATAAAAGTTCTGCGGTCAGTTAAAAGGCCCAATTATATTTTTAATAAATCTCAACTAAAGAAAAAAGAGAACTCTTCAGGCCTGCTACAAAAAGGTACCTTTAATTGCAAAGATGACTGTATGTATGGGCTTAACAGTGTGACTGGAATAGAGTTATAGCCAGGAGAAGAAAACACACAGTGCTGAGAACCACAGCTATCTGCATATTGTAGAGTATTTCTTGGCCACTATTCTGGAGCAGCATTTAGCCAGACGGAAAAATAACAGACATGTATCAGTATGTCAGCTTCCACTAACAGAAATGTTGGTGAGTTAGTTGTATTACCACCAAATCCACTGTTTTTTATCTGCTTTCATTATCCAAGGAAACAAACAAAATACTTTAATAATTTCCAAAAACTTCCATTAGGCTGTCATTAATACACAGCTCTAACAGGAGATCTCCTGTGTAAGAACAGCAAAAATCTGGTATCATGAAAAGAGCAATGGAAGATGTGGTTCTTTGCACAGAGTTTTTGATAGCTAAAATATATACCTCTGTAATGAAGTGAGTCACTGTAAGCTCCCTTTAGGATCAATAGAAGGAAAAAGGAACCTTAGAAATTCATCTGACCAGTTTTAAACCTCAGCTATAAAAATGATGAATCTCATTGACTGATGTGAATTATTCAGATGCAGATATGTACATTGTTGCCTTCATAAACTGACATTAGTACAGATGGATTCCCAGAGCAACATCTAGTAAATAAGCCAGTTTAAAAAGTTTGTAAATATTAATAACATAATTTCCCCTCATAATTACTCTTAATGTATTGTTTTTTGTTTTGTTTTGTTTTTTCCATTTCTTGCCCTTTGCTTCAGAAAAACTTGAAATGAAAACACTACAGGACCAGTTCTTAAAATGGCACAAATCAGGGAGATGTTTTCAGGAGACATGTATGAGAGGACCCACGAATGTCAAGCATTGTGCTTCAGCGACTCTGCTGATGCTCTGTCAAATGCTGATGCACCTTCTGGTGGTTATTCCAGAACTATGGAGCACACAGATGCTCCATCAAGTCCTTAGTGGCTACAGGAGTGGTGATATGCACTGAAAAGATCACATTTCGTATCTGCTAATGTACCTGGACACTAGAAAGGTTTTAGAGCTGGCGTCTCAAGCTGGATGTGGATGCGAATTGCAGCATTCAATATCCAGGAACGAAAATCCTGGGCCAGGCCAATGGTATTCTACATCTGTTAGTGCCTGATTTTTTGGAGGAAAGTGCAGGAAAATCCTCTCTTAAACCTTTTATGTTCAAAGTTCATTATTAGCCAAATACAGTGAAAGATAAAGTTCAAAGTTCTATTTAAGTCAAGAAACTGAAATACCTTGTTATTTTTTCCAGGTCACATCATAGCACATTCATTTGCTATATCAATCCAGATATTATTTAATTTGAAAGTAAAACAAAATATAATTTTGAATGTATTTTCCAAATTCTGTATAACTAGCAGGTAATCTTTTAGCACCAGTCAGATTTGTTAACACATCTCTGGGATACTCATTCTCAAAAAGAATCAGCAAGATCCTTATCCTTATATAGTGATATATGAGCTTTGCAGGGTGACACAAAAGCCTCCACAGCTGCTATTATGAGAAAACTGAGGTACTGGCATTCCTAATAGCAATGTTAGAAGAATGAAAATGTATGTTTCTTTGTATTTGCAGAGTGCTTTTCACTCAGAATGGTTACAGTTCAAGCGCTGCAATCATCCTCTTCCCACCTAAGACATAGCCTACAGTGGGCTGCTTGAAAACTGCTATTAAATAATAAAGCAAACAGGGCAGATTAGGACATGAACCACCACAGCTCGGTGGAGATCTTTTAAATATTTACTCCAGCGTATCAGAATATGGACTGCACAGGCAGAATTGAAAGTACTGCAGATCTACAGGCCACAAGGTTTTAAAATACAAGGTTCTACACAGAGCAAACCATTATTGAAGAATAAAGTTTAAAATGAAATTTATGTTCAGAATTTATGGGACAATCCCCCAAAACTAAGCCAAATGTTTTCCACAACATGTCCTGTAAATTCCTGCATACCACCGCTGATACTCATGGATGCATTCGGTTGGATGAAGTAATTCTCTGTATGCTTACAGTTTAGCATAAGAATTGTCATAACTGTAAATGGACATAAATTCTCTCTTCTAATGAATTCCCCGTAAGTTTTCCCGCAGTCCCCCAATTATTCACAAATCAGATTCATGCTGGTGTTAGTGTTGGGGAGAATCGAATGGATGTTCTATTAATGTTTCTCAAAATGTTAGTGTTGGGGAGAATCGAATGGATGTTCTATTAATGTTTCTCAGGTGATGGATCATACGGTATAATTAAATATTATTAAATGTACTTACATTATCAAGTAATCTATGTATACTGGAAACCTAGGGAGTACACTGAACATTTAAAGGAATCGTTGAAGGGGAACCCTGGGAGGGAATAGGTACAACCTGACCTTGGATAAGGGCCTGGAGATGATGAAATGAGTTGAAGCAGAACCAAGGAGCGGAGGGAGCATGCGTCGAGTGAGAAAGGTGAAAGAGTTCAGCGGAGAGGAAGACTCCTTACTTCATCTGGACGACCACCTGGACGACCACCAGAGTGCGCCACGCATGTGCAAAGGGGAGGGGAGCTAATTAGAATGAAAAGCGAGGCTGATGTTGCAACCTGTAATGAATATGTATACCTGACGCAATGTTGTATGTATAAATAACGGCTGGGAAGTAACGGGACTTGAAGCCAGATTTGGGCACCTGCCCCGGCTTCCAGCGCTGAATAAAGCACCTTCATATAATCACTTGGTGGTTATGTGGTTGCTACGCTAACATTTTGGCGACCCAGATGGGACAGCGTGGGCACTGCTGAGGCGGATCGTGTCTCGGTTTCGCTCCAGCCGGCACCGAGGGATTCTCGGGGAGCAGTCGACCACGACCGACCTCCGCTGCTCACGACGTACCACTGGAGTGGTAAGCAAAGGTGCTTTCAACTTTGGGTATTCGGTACCGATTTGGTTGGGAAAGCCTGCCGGTCAGACGCGGCGAAAGCCACGCTCGGTTGGGCAGGGAGCTCCCGGGGTAAGCCTAGGCGCCGTCCGTTAGACAGAGCGAAAGCTCTGCAGGTTCGGCATTGGTAACTGTATTGGTTTGTGCTGAAGGGTCAGCACCAGGTATTATTGGTATGTAGAAAGCGTGCTGCTGCTGCTCCGGCAGCTTTTGCGAAAGCACGCTGCTGCTCCGGCAGCTTTTGGGAAAGCACACTGCTGCTCCGGCAGCTTCTGGAAAGTGTGCTGTTGCTGCTCCGGCAGCTTTCGGGAGAGTGTGTTGCTGCTCCAGCAGCTTTCGGGAGAGTGTGTTGCTCCAGCAGCTTTCGGGAGAGTGTGTTGTTGCTCCGGCAGCTTTCGGGAGAGTGTGTTGCTCCAGCAGCTTTCGGGAGAGTGTGTTGCTGCAGCTTTCGGGAGAGTGTGTTGCTGCTCCGGCAGCTTTCGGGAGAGTGTGTTGCTGCTCCGGCAGCTTTCGGGAGAGTGTGTTGCTGCTCCGGCAGCTTTCGGGAGAGTGTGTTGCTGCTCCGGCAGCTTTCGGGAGAGTGTGTTGCTGCTCCGGCAGCTTTCGGGGGAGTGTGTTGCTGCTCCGGCAGCTTTCGGGGGAGTGTGTTGCTGCTCCGGCAGCTTTCGGGAGAGTGTGTTGCTGCTCCGGCAGCTTTCGGGAGAGTGTGTTGCTGCTCCGGCAGCTTTTGGGTCCGTATCATAAGCTCAAAATGAAAAAGATTAAAGAAATTCTGGGAAAAGATGTACCTATCCCGCGGACATCCCCGCTGGGGTGTTTGCTAGTACACTGGAAAGAGGGAGGTTTTGGTCAAGAAATGCGGAAAGGAAAGCTGATTGATTATTGTAATATTTGGTGGCCACAGTATAAACTAGAGGACCAAGAAACTTGGCCTGAGAATGGAACATTGCAATATAATACAATTTTACAATTAATGCTATTTTGTAAGTGGGAAGGAAAATATGATGAACTGCCGTATGTGGAATTATTCTTTTATTTGCGCCGAAAGCCTGAATGGCAGCATGCTTGTGGAATAATGGTGCTTGAAGTTTAAACTGAGGAACGTTGTTGTGCATGTACTAAGGAGGGACGCTGTATACAGCATCAGGCAATAGAGAATAATAAGTATTATGGGAAATGAATAATGGAAATATTGATCTGGAAGTTGCGCCGTCGGCTCCGCCGGAAGAGCCAGGACAGGGAGGGAAAAGAGAAAAGGAAGATAGCAGTAGTGATGGAGAATCCCCGATTTTAGTCTCCCCGTGTCACATAGGACCCGGCAACAGCGAAGGGCAGGAGAAACTATAAACGAACAGGGAGGGAAAATAATCGCTCTCCTCAGGCAAGGAGTGGGGACAGAAGGACCGGTATATGTCAAGGTGCCTTTTTCAGCTGGGGATTTAATGATATGGAAGCAAGCAGCCGGCACCTACAGGGAAAACCCAGATAAAGTAGCTAGGATAATGAAAATGATAATTAAAACCCAAAATCCCGATTGGGATGATCTCCAGGTGATCCTGGATACTTTGATGGATTCGACAGAAAAGGACATGGTATTACGGGCAGCCAGAGAGAGAGCCCGAGAAGATATACGTAATGGATTAGTGCTTGGAAATCTAGATCAAAACTTCCCCACCGAGGATCCCCAATGGGATTATAACACAGGGGATGGAATAAGGAGGCTGAAGAGATATCAAGATTGGGTACAAATCGGGGTACAGAATGCCATGCCCCGGACCATAAATTGGTCAAAATTGTATAATGTCAGGCAAGAAAAAGCGGAATCACCTTCCGCCTTTTTAGAGAGATTGAAAGAAACTAAAGAGCCCTTGGTAAAAAATTCAAATAGGAAATAAGGAAGTAAAATTTTTAATTGATACAGGGGCCACATATTCAGTACTCAATAGATTAAGTGGTAAGATAGGGGAAAGGAAAACTACTATTGTAGGTGCCACCGGGAAGGAGGAAATACGGCCGTTCTTACAACCCCTTGATTTACAGTTTGGAGGTAAAGAAATTACGCATGAATTTTTATATGTACCAGAATGCCCTATTCCTCTTTTGGGACGGGATTTGCTAACTAAACTATAATGTTTGAAGATGGAGAATTGATTATGAGAATCCCGGAATCAAAAGTGGGACAAATATTAATGATTAAAGAGAAGGCTGTTCCTCATATCCCAAAAGAGGTAGAAAATGCAGTAATGCCTGCAATTTGGGAAACGGACGTGCCTGGAAAATCAAAAGTAGCCCAGCCAGTAAAAATTGAACTTAAGGAAGGGGCCCGACCGGTACGGATTAAACAGTACCCATTGAAGCTAGAAGCTAGGCTAGGAATAGTAAAGATTATAGATAAATTTCTTAGCTACCACATTCTGGAGGAATGCAAATCTGAATATAATACCCCAATTTTCCCAGTAAAGAAACCTAATGGGGAATACAGGCTAGTGCAGGACCTTAGGGCAATAAACGAAATAACAAAAGATATTCACCCAGTGGTGGCTAATCCTTATACATTGTTAACATCTGTAAAAGAAAAATATAAGTGGTTTACTGTAATTGATTTAAAAGATGCCTTCTTCTGCATACCCATTGACAAGGATAGTAGAAAACTTTTTGCTTTTGAATGGGAAAATCCACGGAACGGACGAAAGATGCAACTAACCTGGACAAGGTTGCCTCAAGGATTCAAGAATAGCCCGACCCTCTTCGGCAGTCAACTAGCTAAAGAAATAGAAGACTGGATTAACCAAGGACAAATTCAGGTACCAAAGGATCGATACCTGCTGTTACAATATGTGGACGATATATTAATAGCTACCGAAGGAGAGTCAGAATGTATTCAGGTAACTGTTGATATTTTGAATCAATTGGGACTAAATGGGTACAAGGTTTCTAAACAAAAGGCACAAATCGCGTGCACAACAGTAATTTATTTGGGATGTGAAATTTCTCAAGGACAAAGAAAATTGGGAGTTAACCGAATACAAGCTATTTGTGAAATCCCCGAGCCGCGAAATCTGCACGAACTACGGGCTTTCCTAGGTATGGCCGGGTGGTGTAGATTGTGGGTAATAGACTATGGACTCATAGCAAAGCCCCTCTATGAAACCCAAAAGGCCTGTACATTTACCTGGGGAAAGCCACAACAAGAGGCCTTTAAGAAATTAAAAGAAGCCCTGATAAAGGCGCCTGCCTTGGGCTTGCCGGACTTATCAAAGGACTTTCAGCTGTTTGTGCATGAGAGACAACGATTGGCATTAGGAGTACTGACCCAGCGACTTGGGAGCTGGAAAAGACCTGTGGGGTATTTTTCTAAACAATTGGATGCGGTAAGCGCCGGATGGCCCTCGTGTTTAAGGGCCGTGGCAGCCACAGTCCTTTTAATACAGGCAAAAGGGGGGGCCATTGGCTATCGCCCAGCCGAATGATGAAATATCAAGCTATACTAACTGAGCAAGATGATGTAATCTTAAGAACTACTAACTTATTGAACCCAGCAGTGTTTCTAGGAACAACTACGGGGGAAGGAGACCTCAGTCATGATTGCGTGGAGATCATCGAACATACCTATGCCAGCAGAACAGACTTAAAAGATCAGCCTCTGGAGAGACCAGATTGGGAACTTTTCACGGATGGAAGCAGCTTTGTGGAAAATGGGACTCGTTATGCAGGATACGCAGTAACTACATCAAAGGTAGTGATTGAGGCAAATTCCCTACCTCCGGGGACTTCAGCCCAACGAGCAGAAATAGTCGCCCTGACGCGGGCCCTGGAACTAAGCGAGGGTAAGAATGTGAATATTTGGACAGATTCAAAATATGCATTCGGGGTAGTCCACGTACATGGGGCATTATGGAAAGAAAGGGGAATGCTATCCTCATAAGGGACTAATATAAAATATCAGGAAGAAATATTGAAATTAATAACAGCTGTACAGAAACCCCAACAGGTGGCCATAATGCATTGTAAAGCTCATCAAGGAGGGATGTCAGAGATTGCAGAAGGTAACAGATTGGCAGATTTGACGGCCCGGAAGGTCACGCGTGAAGTACGGAAAGTAATGGCTCTAATTCCATCGAAGGTAGGCCTCTCTTGTTTCAAATTACCTAAAAACCCAAAGTATTCAGCAGAAGATGAGAGACTTGCAAATTTGATGAAGGCCCAGAAGAATCCTGACGGCTGGTATGTGACTGCGACAGGACAACTTATAGTGCCTCCTATAGTAATGCGAGGAATCTTACAAATAAAACATAATGAATGTCACTGGGGTGCAGGAGCAATGGTGACCTATTTGAAACGAGGTGTCATCTCGGTACACATGTTAACAATGGCAAAGTCAGTAATGTCAAAATGTGAGCTTTGCTTAAAGAATAACCCGGTAGCAAGGAAACATGCTGAGATGGGAAGAACTAGAGCTGGGATAGAGCCTGGAGATTACTGGCAAATAGACTTCGTAGAACTGCCTAAAGCAAGAGGTTATAAATACCTATTGGTAGGGGTTGATACTTTTTCAGGATGGCCGGAGGCCCTTCCCTGTCGCACCAACCAAGCAAAGGAAACGGTAAAATGGTTACTACGGGAAATAGTCCCTAGATTTGGTGTACCGTTGGGTATTTCTTCAGACAGGGGACCACATTTCATTGCCAATGTGGTTAAGGAGGTTAGTAGGTTAGTGGGAATTACCTGGAACTTACATACCCCATGGAGGCCTCAATCTAGTGGTCAGGTAGAGAGGATGAACCAAACTTTAAAAGGACAATTAAGCAAAATCTGTCAGGAGGCTAAGATACAGTGGCCACAGGCCTTACCGATAGCTTTGCTAAGAATTAGAATAAAGCCAAGAAGTGGGATGTCAGTAAGTCCCTATGAAATCATGTATGGAAAACCTTACGAGTCTCCTGAACCGAACCCGAATATGCATGTTACCGGTAAACAGGATGTATATAATTATGTTTTAATAGTAATGAAAATACTTGCTCTTGGTATGAGTGAAGTATTTTCAAAGGGGGGAAATGTTAGTGTTGGGGAGAATCGAATGGATGTTCTATTAATGTTTCTCAAAATGTTAGTGTTGGGGAGAATCGAATGGATGTTCTATTAATGTTTCTCAGGTGATGGATCATACGGTATAATTAAATATTATTAAATGTACTTACATTATCAAGTAATCTATGTATACTGGAAACCTAGGGAGTACACTGAACATTTAAAGGAATCGTTGAAGGGGAACCCTGGGAGGGAATAGGTACAACCTGACCTTGGATAAGGGCCTGGAGATGATGAAATGAGTTGAAGCAGAACCAAGGAGCGGAGGGAGCATGCGTCGAGTGAGAAAGGTGAAAGAGTTCAGCGGAGAGGAAGACTCCTTACTTCATCTGGACGACCACCTGGACGACCACCAGAGTGCGCCACGCATGTGCAAAGGGGAGGGGAGCTAATTAGAATGAAAAGCGAGGCTGATGTTGCAACCTGTAATGAATATGTATACCTGACGCAATGTTGTATGTATAAATAACGGCTGGGAAGTAACGGGACTTGAAGCCAGATTTGGGCACCTGCCCCGGCTTCCAGCGCTGAATAAAGCACCTTCATATAATCACTTGGTGGTTATGTGGTTGCTACGTTAACACTGGGAGGCTCTCATTTTGAAGTAGAGGCGTGTATTTTCCTTCTGATCAATGACCTGTGTGGACGTAAAATTTGCACATGTAATTTACGCAGAAATTTGGGAATTATGTTGGAGTTATCAAAGTTAATATTTCCGTCCTTGCTGGGAAAAATTGCACCCCCTTGCTACACCTGTACAACTCCCAAAGCAGAAGTGTGACATGCCACACAGTGAGTCTGTATGTGTGCAACAACACATGCACAAGTGGTATGTATAGAACGTGCTGAAATTCACAGTCCTTGTACAATCACTGGGGTCATGTATAGTGGCTAGTTGTCCAGAATTTCTAGGCATTTTTTGTCTACCAAAGGTCTGAAAATGCAATGGAACAGAAGTGTAGGTACGACAGCAAGTGCAAACAATTTTCCACTCAGAAAAGTGTCTGGAGCTCCAGCCTGCTCGGAGCTGAGCACCTCAGGCTGCTCTCTGTGGCGTTGCTGCAAACCCTTCCACAGCCATTGCTGCCCCTACCTCGGTAGCACCAGAGATGTGCTTACAAAATGGAGCCCTCTCCTTCCCCCTGTGCCCTCTCTTCCCCAACAGTAGATTGTGCTACTTGCATCAGATCTCTAAATCCAGCTATTAATAAAAGTGGCTATTTGCTTTTGGAGGGCTGAAATATAAAGGGAAAAAGAGCACTAACAAAACCTTCATTACCTGATCATTTCCATGTGAATCTGCTGCCTGGCATTTTCTTTTTGTATCTAAATGCCTTCCTCCAGGAGCATTTAATCACAGTGAATCCTGTGTCCCGGGAGACCAGAAACTGTAGTATGAAGTTCAGTTAAACAGCATGTGCATATAAGATTTCACTACCATTGTTCACTTTGCATTGTTCAGGATATTAATTTAATTTTAGATGGTTCACCACAGTCAGGGAAAGAAAACCAAGCTCTCTGCAAATTAAATTAGCTGATAGTAAAAACATCTGATGTGCAGCAAATGGGATTGCATTTTCCTTACATTCAACTAGATAATCATTTAGAGCTCTGAATGTTGAAGAGTATTATTGAACACATCACCAATGTAAGGCTTGCTTAATAATGATATTTTGATTACATTTTTCTTATTCGGGTCTGGCTTAACAATGGCAATAGTATTTGCCTGAGAGCTCTAATCAGTCTTAAATGACATTCTCATTTATTCCTCTGTAAAATACAACAACTATATTATTTTAATTAAATAGACACGTCAGCTCATTCTATTGTATAAAATGATTTTCTAAATTGAACGTGAGATAAAAATTGTTTTATTGATGATAGAAATGCCTGAGCTTTCAAAATCGCTACATGTGGTTAGGAAACTGAGTTGAAAGCTGAAAACTCGCTGTTAAGCAGCACTGTAGAGAGGACGCTGTTAGTTTGGACCTCCATTAGCACCACCAAAAAGTGTAAAAATGGAGAGATTCATCTTGAAAGATTTGCAACTTTGAAGATGGTGTTGGTGCCCTGGGAGCAGCTTTGGGACTGCAGACTCCCCCCGGTGCTGTGCCACCCCAAGGGACTCTGTGCTGGGGCTGGCTTCAGCCACAGCACCAGCTTGCAGCGAGGATCGGAGGGAAACCTAGAGATGTGGCTTGGGCTGCAGAGTCATTAAGTAAAGTTGTTTTACTTATACCCTGATTTTGTCAGTTTCAAATTTAAAACATCCTTACATCATTTTTATCTGACCAAACTTTAGTAAAAGTAAATATTGATCTTCAAATCTTCAAAACTAGATACTGTACAGTGAGCCAAGACGGAAAGTGGCACACAAAAACAACTCCAACTTAAGGTGTTGCAGGAATGTATCAGCTAGGATTAAGAAATAATGCTTAAGACCACCTCAGGTGTAACTTCCTAAGTAACTGATTTCCCTGCTTCCCAACCCAAACAGAAAACAAAAGCGAAGAAACAAACAAACAAAAAAAAAACCCAACAAATAAAATCTAACAATACTATGGATTTGACAGGAAACAACAACAGAATATTTTGTTCTTAACTATATAAAATGTTTTTGAATTGGAATAAATCTAGTAATGTAATGTCCTGTCATAAAAAAAGGCAAATTGTTTCAGCTAAAAAATAGAAATAAAAATGAAAGAATGAAAAGCAATCCAAAGGAATCTAAGGAAACAACCACAGTGTTGTACTTGTTTTTAAAGTATTCTGATGAAATACAAGTGTTAACAAATATTTTCTGGAGATATTTTTGATTGCTGTATGAGCTCTGTTCAGCTTTTCCATCAAGCTTCTTTTATAAGGTCAGCCAGTCTCTTGAAAGCCTGCAATGATACAAAGATAGTTCTCATTCATACTCCAGCATTACTTAAATAAACAGTAAATCTGTAAAGCTACTAAAACTACCCTAACAATATATGAACTCACAGTTTTATACTGCCAAATTCGGCTGATATTCTCTGTTTTACTTTTTTAACAACGTATATGGGCCTTGAATCATATTGTGACTAGATAAAGCTTCCACTAATCTGATAGAAAACAAAAGGTAGGGCTTTCTGAAAAAAAAAGACTATGCATAGTGATGTTCAATGATTATTCAGAGTTCAACTGCAGCTAACGAGTTGTACTTTTAATACAACTAGTGATCCTTAGAAGTGTATCTCTTTTAAGCCAGTAGAAGAGCCTAGAGGCTCCAAAGTTAAGAGAAAAAGAACAGTTCAGTGGGGAAACATGTAATACAATGTCAGCAAGATACAATTTGACTGTCAGTAGTATGGTTATGAATTACTTTCATGAAGAAGGAATAAATACAGAAGAAGAAAGAGAAGGACAATAGAAACACCCATCTGTTACAAATATTTGTAACTGAATGAAAATGAAACTCCAAATACTGAACTTGCAAGCACCTGAATCAAAGGAGTATTAAATCTGCACAAATAAATATATCCTAGTCTTTCTCTCCACTGATTTTACAGATACAGCCAAATAACATCCAAAACATTTGTAAAATACATAGATTCCTGAGAAATGAAATGCAACATGTATGTGAATTGTAGGAAAGAAAAACAATATTCTTTCTTATGAAGGACTGACAACATATACAAAAAAGGTAATTCAGTCTCAAGAATGGACAACCTGGAAAATAAAGACACATGATGCTTCCTAGTGCTAAGACAAACAGCAAAACTTACTCTGACTTCATTAAAAACTTTCTGAATAATATCTGGGTTGATTAAGTGTGAGAATCTGCATGTATGAGATACACAGAAAAAAATCAAGTGGTCCTAAAAATTTGGTACCTTTCAGGTAATTTCCATACGAGTATCTTGCATAAGAAACAGCTAATACTGCTTTAGAAGTACTGGCTTACTGTGTAAGTACTAAAACAACTACATTAGGCAAATAAGAATATGCATAAGAAGTAAGTATTTAAAAATAAGGGAACATCGTTAATGTGAGAAACTGTTCTTGAAAAGAAAATAAATAAAAAAAAAATTCCTCTCACTTACCAGATCCATCTGGGCTGGAGAAGATAGAGAGAAGGAAGCTCTGACATAAGAACTAGGCTCTGAACTATTGATATTGAATGCTCTTCCAGGAACAAGTAACACCTAAGAAAAAGTGATTAGACACCTAGGTATAACCACTTGTATGGTTTTAAAACAGTATATTATATTAAATTTTAGAAGGCTCACTGTTGAAACACTGATATCAGAATGTGGCTAAATATATTCTGCCTCTTCAAAACAGGAAGCTAAAAATATGGAAACTGGCATCAGACTTTAATAAAAAAAAAAAAAACAGAGAGCTCTTAGGCTGGTTGGTAACAAGGTCTGGCTTGTTATCACAATGTTTAGATGTACCAGTGCGGTGGGATGTAGTTTACTCAGTGCACGGTGTTGCCTCTTATAGATTGTAGAAACAAAATCACACTTAATTTCTCTTATTAAGAAGATATATTTCTGTATCAATGATGGCTGCCCACTATATTAGTATAATATATATATATCATATATATTATATATGATTTAAATTTAAGCTGATTAAATATCAACATTTGAATATAGACAAGAAAATATTTTATTGAGTCACGACATTATGTGACAGTTGTGACTCAGAGACTTGATGATTGTGCACTCAAGTTCCTTCACTTTTATGTGTGTGCATACGTGGGGATAGATATGGTAAATTTATTTTATCCTTTCCTCATTTAACATCATAAACCATTAAGCCATAAATCATACTTCTTTCTGCAAGGCTTTTTCCATGATCAGCTGCTCTGTATCAGAAACTCCCTTAATTTTGATCCATAAGAACATGCCAGCAGCAGGAGGATACCATTCTGCCAAGCCTAGAGAAAGAAAAAAACTGAATCAAGAAAGAAACTTCTGCTCCACCTGTAATAAATACATTATAGATTCATGGATGTAGATTTGTTGCTCCAATGAACTCAAATGGAATTTGGCCACAGATCTAGAATGCGACTTGGTAAATTTATGATAATAATCAAATCTGTGTGGGCTTACTACACTCATGCTGGTATTTTCAGTACTTTTTGTGAAAGAGATTACTTTGAATTATGGAAAACCCAAATATTAAGAAATTAAATTTCTTGACTACATTGAGATCAAGTAAACACCCTCTCCAAGCAGTCTAAAATATTTTTTCTGGTGCAGTTTCTTCTAGTACCACATTGACTATCAATGTAATTTAAGTGTAGCAAAGCAGAAAACTGTTTTCCTTTAAATTGGTTATAGATTTTTGCCCAA